>NC_082734.1:23765198-23975198 GCF_030144855.1 Hypanus sabinus
TTATTCATTGACTCTCATTAAGGACAGAGTGCCACCATTAAGCCACAAGTGTCACGGAAGCTGAATTTCTCCTCTTCTTTCTTTAGCAGACAGCTTTAAATGTACTGTCTGAGTGCTCACTCAGATGCCAGATCCGCACAGTGAGATTTATTTAGTCTTGCGATACCTCGTGGATAGAGCTTGACCTTTATAACTGATCAATCCATCTGATAAGAAGTCGATTGATCGGGCTGTGCTATCAGTTAATGGCATCCGGTCAGGGCCGGAGGAAAGGAACGGCCAGTGTTCATCGCACTGCTTCACGACGTTTACTCGTCTCTGTGCTGAACTGAGGCTGTGGCCTGCAGCTACCAAGCTCCTAGGTCGGCTGCGACTGGCTTCGTGACTGTGAACTTCAATTCTGAATGTTATTTGCTTACTTTTATTGTTTGCACAATTGGCGTTTTTTCTGCACGTTCGCTGTTCGACGGTTCTCTTTTTTAAAGGGTTTTACTGGCTTTTTTTGTTTTGTGGCTGCCTGTGAGGAGATGAATCTAGGTGTTGTACACAGAATACATGTGTTGATAATAAATGTACTTTGAACATTGAATTTAACAATTTGGGTTATCCTCCATCATCAGGAGGTCATGACTTTTAATTCTACATTTGGAATTAATTGCCCACAATTTTCCCTTGAAGAGAAGAAACCATTAAGAGTCACGACACTGGTGGGCTGGAGTCAGGGGAAGATCACACCAGGCAAGGAGTTGAGAATTCCTTCTCAGGAAGAGTGAAGCAGAAAGGCCATGATGAGGCATCTCTCAGGTTGCAGGAGCAATGCCTCGTATTCCATTTGGGTAGTCTTCAACCTGATGGAATAAATATCCATTGTTCTAACTTCCCCTCCCCCTTCTCTCTTTTTCCATTCCCTATTCTGGTTCTCCTCTCACCCCTTGTCTTCTCAGCTGCCCATCACCTCCCTCCGGTTCTCCTCCTCCTTTCCTCTCTCCCACGGTCCACACTCCTCTCCTATCAGGTTCTTCCGTCTTCGGCCCCTTCCACCAATCACCTCGCAGCTTCTCAGTTCACCCTGACGCTCCAACAAACCACCTTCCGTCTCACCTGGTCTCACCTATCATCCACCCGCTTGAATTCCACCACCCCCCCCCCCTCCACCCGGCACCTTCTTATTCTGGCTTTTTCCCAGGGTCTTGGCCTGAAACGTTGACTATTTATTCCCTGTCAGTAGGTGCTGCCTGAACTGCTGACTCCCTTCAGCATTTTGCATGTGCTGATCTGGATTTCCAGCATCTGCAGAATCTTACGCTTGTGCCTGTACCTTTATTTTTCATTAAATATCACAGTATCTTTCCATAGACTCATCAGTTCCATCTCTGTATAAACATAACACCTTACAGCCTTTTCAATCCTTCACTTTCCAACCCCAACCCCCCCCCCCCCCCCAGTTCTGTCTCCCCTGCTTTTCTCCAGATTTCTCTCTTGGTAAATCAAACGGAAAACATTCACAAGATCTGCGTAGGATTGAGCTGCACAGGAGGTTGAGCAGGGCAGGACTTTATTCATTACAGTAGGGCAACGAAGGGTGACCTGATGGAAGCGTTGGAAATCATGATGGACATAGATAGAGTCACAGAGTCATCGAGCAATACAGCAGGACAACAGGCCCTTCAGCCCCACCTATCCGTGCTGACAATGGTGCCCAACCAGCTTGTCCTGATTCCCTCTATTTGACCCGTATCTCTCTAAGCTCTGTCCCTTCTTGTTCTTATCCAGTCACTTCTTAGACCACAAGACCATAAGGCATTGGAGCAGAATTAGGCTATTCAGCCCATCAAATCGGCTCAGGCATTTCATCATGGCTGATTCATTTCCCTCTCAGCCCCAATCTCCTGCCATCTCCTCGTATCCCTTAAGGCCTTGACTAATCAAGAATCTATCAACCTCTGCCTTAAATATACATAAAGACTTGGCTTCCACAGCTGTCTGTGGCAACAAATTCCATAGATTCACCACCCTCTGGCTAAACAAATTCCACCTCATCTACACTCTAAATCGACATCTTTTTATTCTGAGATGTAGACCATCCAATTCAGGTGACTTTTCTACCTTCAGACCTTTCAGCTTCCTGAAGCACAGCTGGCATACTGCTAGTGTCTTCCTCAGTGAAGACTGATGCAAAATACCTGTTCAGTTTGTCGTATTCTTAAATACTATTGTACCTGCCTCAACCTCTTCCCCTGAGTTCTATATACTCAGCTCCCTCTGCATGAATAAGTTCCTCCTCCAGTACCTTTTAAATCTCACCCCTCTCACCCAAACTTATGCCCCTTGTCATACTCTCCTACCCTGGGGAAGACTGTTACCATCACCTTATCTACGCCTCTCATAATTTTTAAGCATTTCTTTATTTTGTCCCTCATTCTGGTCAGCCTCTCTCTTTTTTACTGAATCTCTGAGTCCTGGCAACGTTCATATAAACCTTTTCTACACTCCTTCCATTTTAGTTGCATCTTTCCTACAACAGGGTAACCAAAATGTACACAGGTAGGGTGAATGAAGAAAGCTCTCCTCTAACTGTACAGGCAGTTGGAGAGAGTACACTCTGCCAGTACAGAGTGGTTTACAGTTCAAAGTAAATCTATTATCAAAGTACGTACAGTTTCCATAAAAAGCATTCACCCCCCCGAAAGTTTTCATGTTTTATTGTTTTACAACATTGACTCACAGTGGATTTAATTTAGCTTTTTTGACGCTGATCAACAGAAAAAGACTCTTCCACGTCAAAATGAAAACATCTCTCTCCAAAGTGATCTGAATTAATTATAGTTGTATAACCTAAAGTATTTGATTGCATAAGTATTCACCCACCGCTTTAATATGGCACACCAAGCCATCACTGGTGCAGCCAATTGGTTTTAGAAGTCACATAATTAGTTAAATGGAGATCTCTGAGTGCAGTCAAGGTGTTTCAATTGATGGTAGTAAAAATACACCTGTATCTGAAGAGAATGTATATGGCTTTAGTAAGATCTGTGTTGGACTATGGAAGTGTAGCATATGGATCAGCAGCTAAGGAAACTGGATGTGATTCAGACTCAGGTTTTGAGAGTGTGCAGTGGGGCTTTTAAAACATCACCAGTATCAGCCCTGCAGGTAGAAATGGGAACAATGCCTTTGGAATTAAGAAGGAAGCAATTGATGGCAAACTACTGGGCTAATTTGCAGGGGCACAATGATTCTCACCCTGCTAAAGAAGTGTTGCAAGAGTCCTAGGAAAATGGGAGGTTTCGGAGGGATAACTTTATTTGGGTAGGGAATGATATTACTAAAGAATGTGGAGTGTTTGATCTAAGGATAAGTCCTTCAGTAGTTTATCCGGTTGTAGCTCCATGGAAGATTGTATGGCCTGACATGGACTGGCATTTGTTAGAGGTTAAAAGGAAAGGAAAGTATAAAACTGATTTGGTAAGTGCATTCAACTGTCATGTGATGGAAAAGTATAGTGATTATGCTTATGTCTATACAGATGGTGCTAAGGAACCTGAAACAGGAGTGACAGGGTTTGGGGTGGCTATACCAGCAAAAGCAATTGCAATCAGCAGAAGAACATCTGATAAGTTAGCGGTGTATACAGTGGAGATGATGGCAGTGTTGGTTGTGTTGTGATGGGTGGAGAAAGCTAGACTAGTCAAAGCGTTGATATGCTCAGATTCATCTTCAGTACTGGCAAGTTTAAGGTCTTCTCACTCAAACAGCCAGCAAGATGTACTTCATGAAGTCCTTCAGTCAGTCACAAGAGCTGCAAATCAGGGAGGTCAGGTTAAATTTCTACGGGTTCCAGCTCATGTAGAGGTGAAGGGGAATGAGAGGGTGGATGAGTTGGCAAAGAGGGCGTTAAAGAAAGAAAATATAGAAATGTACATTAGTATCAGTAAAGCAGAAGGTAAGTGTGTAATCTGGGAAAAACTCAACCAAATGTGACAAGAAAGATGGGACAGGGAGGGGAAAGGGAGGCATTTCTATCAAATACAAAAGAATGTTACAGGTACTAGGGTAGGCAGTGGATACAGAAGAGAGGAAATTGTGTGGACTAGGTTAAGGCTGGGGCACTGTGTACTAAACCAAACACTGAAATTGATAGGGAAACACCAGACAGGAGTGTGTGAGGAATGTCAGGAAGAGGAGTCAGTAAAACATGTAGTTCTGAGTTGCAGGAAGTATGGGATACAGAGAGAGAGAGAGATGATGAGAATTAATCTAAGGGAATTGGGGGTGCAGGAATCCACATTAAAAGGGTTGCTGGGCATGGGTGAGAGAGCACAGGTCAGGGTATTTTTAGCTTTCTTAAAGGGTACAGGGTTTTTTATAGGATATGATGGAGAAACAGGAATAGGGTACTAGGATGGCCAAAGATGGGAGGATAAAGTGTAGGTTAGGGTATGTGTGTGTGCGATTGGGTGAAGGGATTTAGAACGTGAGTCCATCGCACACTCCGGAGCTGAAGGTGGTGGTAATGCACCATTAAGCTGGGTGCCAACCGCCATAAAACAAGACGGAGAGACAGAGATATATATGTATGGAAGATCCAACTGCAGGTGAGTCAGTAACTACAGCATGAAGGCAAAAGAACACTCCAAACTACTCCGGAAAAAAGGTGATTGAAAAGTGCAAGTCAGGCGATGGATACAAGAAAATTTCTGTCACTGAATATCCCTTGGAGTACAGTTAAGTCAATCGTCAAGAATTGGGAAGTATATGGCACAGCTGTCAATCTGCCTAGAACAAGCTGTCCCCAGAAACTGAGCGATTGTGCAAGAAGGAAACTAGTGAGGGAGGACACTATGACAACTCTAGGGGAGTTACAAGCTTCAGTGGCTGAGATGGGAGAGACTGCTCATACAACAACTGCTGGGTGCTTCACCAGTCACATTTATCGGACAGTGGCAAAGAGAAAGCCACTGCTGGAAAAAGCTGACATGAGATCTCAGACAGAGTTTGCCAGAAGGCATGTGGGAGACTCTGTGGTCAGCTGGAAGAAGGTTCTATGATCTGCTGAAACCAAAATTGAACATTTTGGCCATCAGACTCAATGTAAACCAAACACCACACATCATCAAAAACACCACATCCCTACTGTGAAGCGTGGTAGTGGTTGCTTCACGCTGTGGGGATGCTTCACTACAGCAGGCACAGGACAGCTTGTGAAGGTAGAGGGTAAAACGAATGCAGTGAAATACAGGGAAATCCCGGAGGAAAACCTGATGCAGTCTGCAAGAGAACTGCGACTTGGGAGAAGCTTCGTTTTCCTGCAAGACAATGACCTTCAGCATAGAGACAAAACTGCATAGGAATGGCTTAAAAGCAACAAAGTTAATGTCCTGGAGTGTCAAGTAATAGTCTAGATGACAAACCATTTGATAATTTGGGGCTGGACTTGAAAAGGGCTGCTCACTCATGATCCCCATGCAATCTGACAGAGCTTGAGCAGTTTTGTAAAGAATGGGGAAAAATTGCAGTGTTCAGTTGTACAAAGCTGATAGAGACCTATCCACACAGACTTAAGGCTATAATTACCGCCAAAGGTGCAGCTACCAAATGGTGACTTGAAGGGGATGAATACTTATGCAATCAATTATTTTGTGTTTTAATTTAGATCACTTTGTAGAGACCGGTTTTCACTGTGACACGAAGGAGTCTTTTTCTGTTGAGCAGAGTCAAAAAAACCAAAGTTAAGTCCCCTGTGATTCAATTTTGTAAAACAATAAAACATGAAAACTTCCAAGGCGGGTGAATACTTTTTATAGGCACTGTACATGTTACTATATGCTACCCTGAGATTAATTTTCTTGTAAGCATTTACAGTAGAACAAAGAAGCACAATACATTAAATGAAAAACTACTCATAGAACCACAGAACCATAGAACATTACAGCACAGAAACAGGCCCTTTGGCCCTTCTTGGCTGTGCTGAACCATTTTTCTGTCTAGTCCCACTGACCTGCACCTGGGCCATATCCCTCCATACCCCTCTCATCCATATACCTGTCCAAGATTTTCTTAAATGTCAAAAGTGAGCCTGCATCTACCACTTCATCTGGCAGCTCATTCCACACTCCCACCACTCTCTGTGTGAAGAAGCCCGCCCTAATGTTCCCTTTAAACTTTTCCCCCTTCACCCTTAACCCATGACTTCTTTATTTTTCCCCCTAGCCTCAGTGGAAAAAGCCTGCTTGCATTCACTCTATCTATACCCATTATAATTTTATATGCTATCAAATCTCCCCTCATTCTCCTACACTCCAGGGAATAAAGTCCTAACCTATTCAACCTTTCTCTGTAACTCAGTTTCTCAAGTCCCGGCAACATCCTTGTAAATCTTCTCTGCACTCTCTCAACCTTATTAATATCCTTCCTGTAATTAGGTGACCAAAACTGCACACAATACTCCAAACTTGGTCTCACCAATGTCTTATACAACCTCACCATTACATTCCAACTCTTATACTCAATACTTTGATTTATAAAGGTCAATGTACCAAAAGCTCTCTTTACAACCCTGTGACGCCACTTTTGGGGAATTGTGTATCTGTACTCCCACTCCCAGATCCCTCTGTTCTACTGCACTCCTCAGTGTCCTACATTTACCTTGTATGTTCTACCTTGGTTTGACCTTCCAAAGTGCAATACCTCACACTTGCCCGCATTAAACTCCATCTGCCATTTTCCACCCCTTTCCTCCAACTGGTCCAAATCCCTCTGCAAGCTTTGAAAACCTTCCTCCCTGTCCACTGCACCTCCAATCTTTGTACCATCAGCAAATTTGCTGATCCAATTTGCCACATTATCATCCAGATCATTGATATAGATGACAAATAACAATGGACCCAGCACTGATCCCTGTGGCACACCACTAGTCACAGTCCTCCACTCAGAGTAGCAATCCTCCACTACCACTCTCTGGCTTCTTCCATTGAGCCAATGTCTAATCCAATTTACTACCTCTCCATGTATACCTAGCGACTGAATCTTCCTAACTAACCTCCCATGTGGGACCTTGTCAAAGGCCTTACTGAAGTCCATACCTTCACTACTGAACATCCACTGCCTTCCCTTCATCTACTTTCCTGGTAACTTCCTCGAAAAACTCTAATAGATTGGTTAAACATGACCTACCACGCCCAAAGCCATGCTGACTTTTTCTAATAAGCCCCTGTCTATCCAAATACTTATAGATCCTATCTCTTAGTATTCCTTCCAATAACTTACCTACTACCAATTTCAAACTTACCAGACTATAATTTCCCAGCTTACTTTTTGAGCCTTTTTTAAACAACGGAACTACATGAGCTATCCTCCAATCCTCTGGCACCTGACCCGTGGATATCGACATTTGAAATATTTCTGACAGGGCCCCTGCAATTTCAACACTAGTCTCCTTCAAGGTCCGAGGGAATATGCTGTCAGGTCCTGGGGATTTATCTACTCTGATTTGCCTCCAGACAGCAAGCACCTCCTCCTCTTTAATCTGTATAAGTTCCATGACCTCCCTACTTGTTTGCCTTGTTTCCATAGACTCCATTCCAGTTTCCTTAGTTAATACAGATGCAAAAAACCCATTTAATATCTCTCCCATTTCTTTTGGCTCCATACATAACTGACCACTCTGATCTTCAAGAGGACCAGTTTTATCCCCTACTATCCTTTTGCTCTTATCATACCTGTAGAAGCTCTTAGGATTATCCTTCACCCCAACTGCCAAAGCAACCTCATGTCTTCTTTTAGCCCTCCTGATTTCTTTCTTAAGTATTGTCTTACTCTTTATACTCCTCAAGCATCTTATTTCCTCCCTGTTGCCTATACATGTTTTACATCTCTCTCTTCTTCTTTATCAGTGTTCCAATATCCCTCGAGAACCAAGGTTCCTTATTCTTATTCATTTTGCCTTTAACCTTGACAGGAACACACAAACTCTGCACTCTCAAAATTTCTCCTTTGAAGGCCTCCCAATTACCAAACACATCCTTGCCAGAGAACAACCTGTCCCAATAGACAATAGACAATAGGTGCAGAAGAAGACCATTCGGCCCTTTGAGCCTGCACCGCCATTCTGAGATCATGGCTTGTCATCTACTATCAATGCCTACACTTCTACACTTTTTAGATCCTTTCTCATTTCTTCAAATTTGGCCTTCTTCCAGTTCAGAACTTCAACCCGAGGACCAGATCTATCTTTATCCATGACCAAGTTAAAACTAATGACGTTATGATCACTGGAACCAAAGTGTTCCCCTACACACACTTCCGTCACCTGTCCTAACTCATTTCCTAATAGGAGATCTAATGTTGCATCCTCCCTAGTTGGTACATGTATATATTGATTTAGAAAGTTTTCCTGAACACATTTTACAAACTGTAACCCAGCTAGACCTTTAACAGTATGGGAGTCCCAATCAATGTGTGGAAAATTAAAATCCCCTACAATCACAACTTTCTGTCTCCTGCAGTTGTCTGCTATCTCTCTGCAGATTTGCTCCTCCAATTCTCGCTGACTATTGAGTGGTCTATAATACAACCCTATTAATGTGGTCATACCTTTCCTGTTTCTCAGCTCCACCCATATGGCCTCAGTAGACAAGCCCTCTAATCTGTCCTGCCGAAGCACTGCTGTAATATTTTCCCTGACTAGCAAAGCCACCCCCCCACCCTTCATCCCTCTGCCTCTATCACATATGAAACATCAGAACCCTGGAACATAAAGACTGACAAACAGCTGATGTACAAAAGAAGGTAAATGTGCAAATATAAAAAGCAATAATCATTATTATAATAAATAATATTAAGGATATGAACTGTAGAATTCTTGAAAGTGAATCAGGTTGGTAAATTGGTAAAATAGTTTATTATTATCACATCCACCGAGATACATTGAAGCACGCTGTTTTGCATGCCATCCACAGAGATCATTTCATTACACCAGTTCATTGAGTCAGTACAAGGAAAAACAGAAAGCAGAGTAAAGTGTGGAAGTTGACTAAGTTTGGAGATTTGAAGGGACAGGAAGAAAGAGTACAAGAAATAACTTTGTGCAGAGGTCAAACAGGGAGATAGAGCTAACCTGGTCATTTTCAGCTGCAGGGTTCACGAGAGTGATAGCAGGAATGAAAGGGTTAATGTATGAGAAGTGTTTGATAGCTCTGGGCCTGAACTTCCAGGAGTGTAGAGAATGGGGGTGGGGAAGATATCACTTAAACCTGTCAGATGTTGAAAAGCGTAGACAGAGAGGATATGGAGAGGATGTTTCTTATTGTGAAGAAGTCTAGGCGCAGAGGGCACAACTTCAGAATACAAGGATGTCCCTTTAAAACAGAGATGAGGAGGAATTGCTGCATCCAGAAGGTGGTGAATCTGTGGATTTAATTGCCACTAATGGCTGTGGAGTGCAAGTCACTGGGTTTATTTACAGTGCAGGTTGATAGGTTACTGATTAGTAAGGGTGTCAAAGGTTACAGGGAGGAAGCATGACAATGGGGTTGAGGGGGAATGATAAATCAGTCATGGTGGAATGACAGAACAGACTCAATGGGCCAAATGGCCTAACTCTACTCCTATATTTTACTGTATTATACACTGGAATTTAGAAGGATGAGAGGGGATCTGATTGAAACATATAAGATTATTAAGGGATTGGACACGCTAGAGGCAGGAAACATGTTTTTGATGTTGGGGAAGTCCAGAACCAGAGGCCACAGTTTAAGAATAAGGGGTAGGCCATTTAGAATGGAGTTCAGGAAAGACTTTTTCACCCAGAGAGTTGTGGATCTATGGAATGCTCTGCCCCAGAAGGCAGTGGAGGCCAATTCTCTGGATGCTTTCAAGAAAGAGTTAGATAGAGCTCTTAAAGATAGTGGAGTCAAGGGATATGGGGAGAAAGCAGGAACGGGGTACTGATTGTGCATGATCACAGTGAATGGTGGTGCTGGCTTGAAGGGCTGAACGGCCTACTCCTGCACCTATTGTCTATTGGAGAGAATGCTACATTGCCTCTCAGATGAAAAGATAAATGCTGTGGCCAGGAAAATACCCCAGCACCTCAACTTCCTCAAAAGACTAAGTAAGTTTGGCATGTTCCCATTCACCCTCAGATGCACCATAGGAGGCTTCCAGCCTGAATGCAGAGTGCCAACTGCCCTGCCTGAGATCAGGAGAAATTGCAGAGAGCTGTGTACACAGCCCAGTGCATCATGGAAACCAGCCTCCCAGCCAACCTCTCCTTTCCTAGCAAAGTAATAAAAGACCCCCTCCCACCCGTCAATCTCTCTTCTTCTCCATCCTACCAGACAGGAGATACATCTCACCGGGCACAAGGACAGCTTCTACCCCGCTGTATAATACTATTGAATGGACCTTGATGCTAAGATGGACTCTTAACCTCACAACCTACCTCATTATGGCCTTGCTTGTGCTGCATTTTCTCTGTAGCTCGAACTCTTTATTCTGCATTCTGTTACTGTTTTCCCTTTGTACTACTGGGGTGCACTGTTGCCGTGAAATGATCTGGATGGATGGTAAGCAAAATTAAGCTTCTCGCTGTATTTTCGAACACGTGAAAGAAATAAACTGATTTACCAGCTAACAAGAACCATTAAATCAAGGCCATATCCCTTCTCGCGCAGAGTCACCTTGAAAAAGAGCTGGCAGGCAACTTGTCAAAGACGATATTTATCCCTCACTTAGGCATCACGACCGGGTACGGAAACACCAATGCCCAGGAACAAAGTGTCCACTTGTGGTGCAGTAATCCACTGGATAGTCTTGCTGCATCAGTTCTCTTACGTACAGCATGCTGGCACGCAGTTTTATAAGAAAATCGGCTAGTAGGTTGTTCCTAAAATCTAGGATGTTCAAAGTTCACAGGAAAATATCAGAGTACATACATGCCACCACACACCGTGGTGAATCTCATCAGCAAGAACGACGAGTCAGCTTACAGAGAGGAGGTGCAGCGGCTAACAGACTGGTGCAGAGCCAACAACCTGTCTCTGAATGTGAACAAAACAAAAGAGATGGTTTGTTGACTTCAGGAGGGCACGGAGCAACCACTCCCCACTGAACATCAATGGCTCCTCGTCTACGCTACACACTACATCCACAGAGCAAACAGCTTTATGAAGGAGCCCACACACCCCTCATACAATCTCTTCTCCCTCCTGCTGTCTGGGAAAAGGCACTGAAGCATTTGGGCTCTCACGACCAGACTATGCAACAGTTTCTTCCCCCAAGCTATCAGACTCCTCAATACCCAGAGCCTGGACTGACACCTTACTCCCCTATTGTCCTGTTTATTATTTATTGTAATGCCAGCACTGTTTTGTGCACTTTATGCAGTCCTGGGTAGGTCTGTAGTCTAGTGTAGTTTTTTGTGTTGTTCTACGTAGTTCAGTCTAGTTTTTGTACTGTGTCATGTAACACCATGGTTCTGAAAAAAGTCGTCTCATTTTTACTACGTACTGTACCAGCAGTTATGGTGGAAATGACAATAAAAGTGACTTGACTTGACATACAACCCTGAGAGTGTTTTTACTGCGGGCATACTCAGGAAATCTGTGGAACAGTAACTGTAAACAGGATCAATGAAAGGGCAAGAGCATAGAAGACAACAAACTGTGCAAATGCAAATGTAAATAAATAATGAAAGCATGAAATAACAAGATAAAGAGTCCTGAAAGTGAGATCATTCGTTGTGGGAACATCTTAATAGTTGAGTGTAATTATCATCTTTTGTTCCAAGAGCCAAATGGTTGAGGGGTAGTAACTGTTTTTGAACCTGGTGGGGCAAGTCCTGAGGCTTCTCTACCTAACGGCATCAGCAGGAAAAGGATGTGGTGGGTACAGCCCAGGCCATCATGGGAAAAGCCCTCCCCACGCTTACGTGGAGCGCTGGCCAAAAGAAAGCAGCGTCCGTCATTGAGGACCACTGTCGTCCAGCCCACGCTCTCTTCTCACTGCTACCATCAGAACACCACCAGGCTCAGGAACTGCTCTTACCCTATAACCACTGGGCTCCTGAACTGGTGTGGATAACTTCAATCGCAACTCTGAACTGATTCTACAACTTATAGACTCACTGTCAAGGGCTCCTTATAACTCATGCTCTCAGTGTTTTTTATATTACAAAGTTTGTCTTCTTTCGTACAGCGGTTGTTTCTCAGTCAGCCTGCTTATGCATAGTTTTACCAAAATCCTGCTGTATTTCTTTTTTCCTGTAAATGCCTGCGAGAAAAATGGATCTGAAGTTAGTACATGGTAACCCTTACAGCACTATGCCAAAGTCTTAGGCACCCTAGATTTTTGAACATGATTTCTGATGTCTCGGCCTCAATCTCAACATCATCGAGTCTGCCTGGAGAGACAGAAGCAAGCGAGACGAGCGAAGTCTGCAGAAGAACTGTGAAACTTCTCCAAGATGTTTGGAACTTTTCTTATAAAACAGCACGATAGTGTACCTGAGAGAATTGATGCTGTTTTAAAGGCACACCAACTATTGATCTGATTTAGTTTTTTTTTACTGTTTACTGCTTATTGTAGCAATTTTTCAATATTTAAGAAATGCCATTTCATTACTTTTGAAAGTGCCTTCGCTTTACAGATTTTTTTTACGTGTGCCGGAGACTTTTGCTCAGTATTGTACATACTGTGATAATAACTCCGAACTCTGAACGATCATATCGTGGCCGTCACATCAGTGCTTCTCCTTTGGATGGCCCACACGGACTGGCGCATCAAGAGTACAGTACTTCATGAAGATGGCGACAGGGTGAAATGGGTGCCGACTCTTTCTTTACTTGGGTCCACTGCTGAGCTCAAACACCTGGCAACGCTGGGCTCGTGGTGAGAGGGAAGCGCTGGACTGCGGATCCACCTCTGTGCTGGGCTTTATGGCAAGGGGGGTGGGAAGTGGAGAGGCAGGGAGAGCAACTGGATTCCCCCCAACCCCGCCAACTAAAAGCACAGCAGCCAGTGGGGAAGAGGGAGGGACGCTGGAAAGTAAGATAGACTAGGACAAGGAATGTTACCTATTGTGCTGTGGGCCTTAATGTTACTGTGCAATACTCCCACGAGATCCCACCAATACACCTACAATTACTAGCAATGCACTGGTGCAGAAGATCATCCTGCTGCCTCATACCTCTGGAATCCCAGGTTCAATCCCAGCCTCCAGCACTATTCAGGCGTGGAGTTCGCACCTTTTCCCCGTGACCATGCGGTGTTCCGGTTTCCTCCTGCACCCCAAAGGCGGGCAGGTTGGTGGGCTAATTTCCCTATGTGTAGGTGAGGTGTACAATCTCGAGGGGGGGGTTGATAGGAATGAGGGGAGAACTAAAAGAAACGGGATTAGAATTGGAATCAGGTTTATTACAGGCATACTGTACGTCCTGAAATCTGTTTTGGGGCAACCGTACACTGCAAGATACTGAAAATACTGTAAGTTGTAGTAAATAGATAGACGGATCGATAAATAAATGGATAGATGGATAAATGAAAAAACTATCAAGGTAGTAATCATGGATTCATGGAGTTTCAGAAATCTGACAATGGAGGGACAAAACTGTTCACAAAACATTGAATATGTCTCTTCAAGCTCCATTTCTACCCTAATGGAGAGGGTACGTCCTGGGTGGGGAGGGCCCTTAGTGATGGATGCTGCCTTCTTGAGGATGCCCTCTATGGTGGAGTTGGCTGAGCCTCCAATTCTCTGCAGCCTCTTTCGATCCTGCACATTGGAGCCTCAAGTGGGGAGGCAACCATTCAGAATCATTATACATCTTTAGACGCTTGATAGAGTCTTCGGTGACGTACTGAATCTCCTCAAGCTCCTAATGAAGTAGGGAGCCCTCTCCATCGATGAGTTGGGCCCGGGATAGACGCTGACACCGAGGAACCTGAAGCTGCCCACCCCTTCCACCAGCGGCCTCTCAATCAGGGCTGGGCTGGCTCTCCTGACCTGCCAGCATTGTATTATGCAGGCGCAGTGCAAAACGGGTGCTTGATGGTCAGCATTGACTGGGTGGGCCGAAGGGCCTATTTCCGTGCTGGGTGACTACAAGTAAATTCAGCCCCACTACTGGTGATGATGAAGCTATCAGATTGTTGTAAAAACCCATCGGGCTCAGTCGTCGCTCGAGAATATCACCCTCGCTATCCGGACTGGCCGACTTCTATATTTGCTGGAAAGTCATAAAAGCTTTAGTGTGATGACTTAAAATGCAGGTACCCACCAAACACACTCACTCACTCAGTGCTGGATGAACTCAGCAGGTCAGGCAGAGCTGAATCCCCTAAGTTACCTCAGCAAACACCCAGCCATCGTCTCCTCACCTTCCCCCACCATTCGAAGACAACTGGCGATGGACTAGGTCACAGCTTACTGAAATAAACACAGAGAAAGTGTCGAGGTAAAGTCATTAGGTGGAACGTGTGGCGCTTGGTTGGAACGAAGTCTAGTGCATTGGCCACATCAGATTTCCCAGCTCGTTGTTGACCCAGGCCCTTGACCCTACCGCCAGTGTCGTCAGGGTGATCCCAGTCTCCGTTGCTGTGTGTTGATGTCTGACAGAGTGGCTGGCTCTGACAAAACTCCAGGCATACGGCAAATGACTCATCCCAAGGCAAGGCTTCCCCCCCCCCCCCCCCTCTCTCTCTCTCTCACACACACTCATCTCCATAATCCACCAGCCCGCCTTCCCTCACCAAAGTTCAGCCAAGCAATATTGAGCAATGAGTCACAGTGTGAGTCAGGATTCCCTTCTTAAAGGTTTTAATCCTCAGTCTCTGCTATATGCAGTGCTGGGAATTCCCTAGCCTGTTTAAACAAGTGCTTCCAAGAATCCGAGGTGGAATTGGACGGAGTCAAGCACATGGAAAGGGCCACTATTTTTCTGGGCAAATCCAGGCAAGGAGCAATTGCGTCAGACAGCTATTTCTGCACTAATTAAACATTTCATTTATTTGCTTCTGGAAGGTGCTTGCCTCTGGGCAAAGAAGCCAACCATCGTAGATCTGTAGACTTGTACGGTGAAGGAGAAGGCCCTGCCAACGGCGTTGCCCAATGAGCTAATCCTGTCGGCCCAGCTTTGGCCCACAGTCCTCTAAAACCTTGAACCCAAGGACTTATCTACAGTAGATGGTTTTTAAACCTCGTTAAGGTGCTTTGTTGTCACTGTTCTGTGGCTTGCTGAGTTCCGCGCCATTCTGACAAGCTGGGCGTGCTATGGTGATGCCGGACGGGTGTTGACACTTGCGGGATGCGCCCCCTCCAGCGCATCCTCAGACGGTGCCGGTCGCACCTTTCACTGCGCGCTTCCATTTACACGCGAGAAATCATCAAGTCTGAATTTGAAAGCGGAACCTGATAGGACGGTGTTGGCGGATCAGGGGTCACGCATGCAAGAGGCCGGTTTCCTTCCTCAGAGAACTCCCACAGTGAGGTAAGTTCTGTGATTGCCTTATTAAGACTTGCTTCTGTAATTCCACATTCATTTAATTGCGTGAATTTCAGTTCCCCCGGCGCGGTCAGAGTGCCGTCTACAACTCATTCTCTCAGTCTTATTTATTTGATAGAACACAAAATAGTACAGCATAGGAACAGGCCCTTCGACCACAATGTTGTGACAAACCAGCCAAAAAGTAAATCAAAGAGGTCTCCAGAACTTAATCCTTCCTAACTCCATGTGTCCATATCCCTCCATCTTCCTCATGTTTATGCGCCTATCTTAACCACTCTATTGTATGTGCCTCAACCGCCGTACCAGGTAGCACATTGCAGCCATCCACCGCTCTCTGAGTAAAAACTTACTCCTCTCTTCCCCCTTGAACCCACACTCCCTCGCCTTCAATGCATGCCCTCCGGTATTAGACGTTTTTACCCTGGGAAACAGATGCTCCCTGTATCTGTGCCTCTCATAATCTCACTAACCTCTATCAGATCTCCCCTCAGCCTCCGTTGCTCCGGAGAAAACAACCCGAGATTGACCAGCCCCTCGTGATAGCACGTACCCTCTAAACCAGGCAGGCAGCATCCTTGCAAACCTCTTCTGCCCCCTCTCCAAAGCCTCAACACCCTTCCCATAGTGGGGTGACCAGAACTGTACACAATACTCCAGATGTGGCCTAACCAGAGTTTTATAAAGTTGCAACATTACTTCTTGACCTTTGAACTCAATGCCTCACCTAATAGAAGCAAGCATTCCATAAACCTTCTTAGCCACCCTAACAACTTGTGTAGCCACTTTCAAGGAGCTATGAACTTGGACTCCAAGATCTCTCTGCTCAGCAACACTGTTTAGGGTCTTGACACTTTGCATTTGCTCTACCAAGGTGCAACACCTCATATTTATCTGGGTTAAACTCCATCTGCCATCTCTCTGCCCTCTTCTGCAACTGATCTATATTGTGCTGTATTCTTTGCCAGTCTTCTACACTACGTACCCACAACTTCACCAATCTTGGTATCATCCACAAACTTACTAGCACACCTATCCACATTTTCATCCAGGTCATTTATATACATAATGAACAGCAGAGGTCCCGGCACAGATCCCTGTGGAACTCCATCAATTACAGACTTTTAGCTTGAATAAATCCCTTCAACCATTACCCTCTGTCTTCAATACATAATCGGAAAGCCAGTTCACTGCAGATCCCATGCATCCAAATCTTCTGGATTAGCCTCCCATGAGAAACTTCATCAAACGCCTTAATAAATCCATGTAGACAACATTCACTGCTCTACCTTCATCAATCTCTCTCACGTTGTCAAAAAATTCAATAAAGTAGTAAGGCACGACTTGCCCCATGCTAGTTCTCCCTAATTAGCCCATGGGTTTCCAAATGCTCATATATCCTATCTTTAAGAACTTTCTTCAGCAATTTCCCTACAGCTGACGTGAGACTCACTGGTCTACAGTTCCCAGGACTTTCCCTTGTTCCCTTCTTAAATATAAGTACAGTATTAGCCACTCGCCAATCCTCCAGGACCTCACTTGTGCTAGAGCAGACATGAAGTTACTGGTCGAGGCCCTGTCTGTCTTGTCTCAACCCTCCCTCAATAACCTGGGGTAAATCTCATCAGGTCCTGGGGACACCCACCTCAACACACCCAAGGATGCCCAACACTTCCTCCTACTCTACCTCTAAACATTTTAATGCACTGATATCCTCGTCCTCCATATCCTCTTCCTTTGGTAAGTATTGAAGCAAGGAATTCATATTCTCCATATCCAAGCAAATGTTCCCCTCTTTATCTTTGAGTGGTCCCACCCTCTTCCTAGTGATCCTCTTGCTCTTGACGTATACATAGAAAGCCTTGGGATTCACCTTAACCCTACTTGCCAAGGACTTTTCATGACTACTCCTGGCCTCCGTAAGGCATAGGAGCTGAATTAGGTCATTCAGCCCATCGAGTCTGCTACGCCATTCCATTACTACCCCATACACCTGCCTTCTGGCCCTATCCTTCAATGCCCTGACCGATCAAGAAACTTTCGGCTTCCGCCTTAGATATTCCCACTCTCTTGGCCTCCACCGCAGTCCGTGGCTGAGCATTCCACAGATTCACCACTCTCTGGCTAAAAAAGGTCCTCCTGACCTCCATTCTACAAGGTCGCCCTCTCACTTTTGAGGCTGGGTACCCCCACCAGAGGAAACATCCTCTCCACATCCACCCTATCTAGTCCTTTCAACATTTTGTGGGTATTCTCCTCATTAGTTCTTTTCTGACTTCTTCATACTTCTCATGTGCTCAGTTTGAGCTTAACTTCTGAAGCTTTACATACTTTTCCTTTTTCTTCCTGACTAAAATCATTATTTTTCCAGACATCCAATGTTCTCTTATCTTGTTATCCCCGTCCTTCATCTACCAGCAGCATATCTTTCTTGTACTCTGTGCAATTGATCTTTAAATATCTGATGTGGACTTGCCAGAAAAAAAGGTGTTCCCAATTAACTATGTTTAGTTCCTGCCTAATTCCTGCTCCAATTTAAAATTCTAACATAATGACCAAATAATAATAGGCATCTGTTAGTCTCACGAGACCATGGATTTGCGCCTTTGGAAGGTTTCCAGGGCGCAGGCCTGGGCAGGGTTGTATGGGAGACCGGCAGTTGCCTATGCTGCAAGTCTCCCCTCTCCACGCCACCAACGTTGGCCAAGGGAAGGGCACTAGGACCCATACAGCTTGGCACTGGTGTCGTCACAGAGCAATAGTTACTCTGAAAGTTAAGATGTTGAGATTACTGATCCCTAACTTTTTACCCTGGTCAGGCTCATTACCCAGTACAGCACGTCCTGTCATTGGACCATTTTCATTTTGGTGTAAGAAACCCACTGGGATACACTTAACACATGTTGCTCCATCTAACCCCCTTACACTAAGAAGGGCTCCGTGTATTTTAGGGAAGCTGAAATCCCCCACGACAACAACCCTATTATTTTTACCTTAATCTGATCACACGTTTGTTCCTCAATGTCCCAGTGGCTATCAGAGAGTCTGTAGCACAATCTCGTCAGTGTGATCGCACCCTTCCTACTCCCGAGCTCCATCCAAATGACCCCTCCAGACACTGAGAGCAGCTGTGATATTGTCCCTGATCAGTAGTTCAACTCAAGTTGTTGAAAGAAAAGGCATCAACACCCCTTCCCCTGCATGAAAAAGAATCAAAACGCGTAAACCCCAAACCCCCCCAACCCCTCCCTCACACATCACCCACCCGAAAATGGCAGGGAGGGAGAAAGCACAGAAACTGAATGAGACCATGTAAACTACAGTCCACACCAACAGTTAGATAAATCTCGGAATTTCATTAGGCATCCTCTGTCAGCGTCGAGGAGAGCGACAGCTGGAACTCTGTCCTTCCGTGGGGAGTGCCAGTCTAGTGCCTACCATTTGGCAGTGCCTCTATTGATGGTAGTGTTGGCGCGTGGCCAAGTGGTTAAGGTGCTGGTCTACTGATCTGAAGGTCGCTAGTTCGAGCCTTGGCTGAGGCAGCGTGTTGTGTCCTTGAGCAAGGCACTTAACCACACATTGCTCTGTGACGACACCGGTGCCAAGCTAATGCCCTTCCCTCGGACAACATCGGTGGTGTGGAGAGGGGAAGGCCTGCAGCTTGGGCAACTGCCGGTCTCCCATACAACCCTGCCCAGGCCTGCACCCTGGAAACTTTCCAAATCCATGGTCTATCGAGACTAACGGAGGCCTACAATACATTGACAGTATAGGGCTCTTCCGCTACTGGGCAGGAAGGTGCTGGCATGAGGAAATCTGCAGATGCTGGAAATTCAAACAACAACACACAAAATGCTGGTGGAACGCAGCAGGCTGGGCAGCATCTACAGGGAGAAGCGCTGTCGACGTTTCGGGCCGAGACCCTTCGTCAGAGCTAACCGAAAGGAAAGATAGTAAGAGGCTTGAAAGTAGTGGGGGGAGGGGGAAATGCGAAATGAACATCATTTCCGAAATATCGACAGTGCTTCTCCCTATAGATGCTGCCCGGTCAGCTGTGTTCCATCGGCATTTTGTGTGTGTTGCAGGAAGGGGCTGGGGTGGGTGAGGAATCGCCTCAATTATTGGAAAGATAAAATATATACCATATACTAAGACAAACGTTTGACTAACTGACGCTAAATAATACCAGATGTATCTGTTCCGACTTAAAGACGTACAAATCTGACTTAAAGACGGACTCAGGAACGGAACTTATTCGTAACCCGGGGACCGCCTGTGGTGTACCACCCCAGAGGGACACATGATTGTCAATTGGGTTTAATTTCATAGAACCCTATTTACGCTTTATCTATGAATGTAAGAATGAAAAGGTATTGCAAGGTTTATTCTTGCAAATGATTAAAGTTTATTTTTACATATAACATAAAAATGGTAAGAAAGCCCAGGTTTAATTGGCAACAGATCTTCTGTGAGCTCATCTATCGAGGAAGTGCAGACTCTTCACCCCATCTCTGTCCTGTCCACCCGTTTCAGAAGCCATTTAATATCGCTATCGGGTACTAATGGGTCTTGGGGTGGAGATACTTCACTTTACTTTACTTTTATTGTCACCGAACAATTGATACTAGAGCGGACAATCATCACAGCGATATTTGATTCAGCACTTTGCGCTC
The DNA here is from genome assembly GCF_030144855.1 of Hypanus sabinus. NCBI lineage: Eukaryota > Metazoa > Chordata > Chondrichthyes > Myliobatiformes > Dasyatidae > Hypanus > Hypanus sabinus. Next base: position 23,785,372 of record NC_082734.1, read on the forward strand.
CCTGAAGTGCAAATCGAAGTAAATATAATAAAATTTTAAATTATAAATCGTAATTAGAAATTAGAAAAGGGAAAGTAAGTTAGTGCAAGTCAGGTCCGGATATTTGGAAGGTTCGGCCCAGATCCGGGTCAGGATCTGTTCAGCAGTCTTATCACAGTCGGAAAGAAGCTGTTCCCAAATCTGGCCTTACGAATCTTCAAGCTCCTGAACCTTCTCCCGGAGGGAAGAGGGACAAAAAGTGTGTTGGCTGGGTGGGTCGTGTCCTACGTCTTTACCAAAGGAGGTGTAAGACACTCTTTTCCTCTCCTCGCCTGCAGGTCACCCTTGGGCAAGGTGTAGCCCCTGCTTAGTCCCATGATCAGGGTCACATGAAGCCATGGGAGCAGGAGGTTGATGCTCGTATGAGCAGGTGGTGCATATCACGGTCCTGGTTATGTGATCACTGATGCAGACAATCTCTGGAGAGTATTGATAATGGCTGGGGTCTCCTGCCTTGTAAAGGTACTGCCCAGAAGAAAGCAATGGCAAACCACTTCTGGGAAAAAAATTGCCAAAAACAATCATAGTCATAGACCATATTCGCCCACATCATATGCCACGGCACATAATAATGATGATGATAGGGTACAGAGGACAAAAGTTTAACAACCGTTTGGTAGTTTTGTAGCAGTCAGAATCATTGATTTTATTGTGAAAGTTAGATTCTATTCCAATTTTATCTCATCGGTTGAACCAAGGTTCAGGGTAACACGTGGCAAAGCTGACGGATTCCACAGAACCAGAGTGGGAATAAGTTGCGCTTGATGCCAAAGCTCTGGATAAGAAGTCTCCAGAGCATCTCTTTGTCCGCAGAAATACTCCCAGTTGCTCGATGAACTCTTCAACTCGTCCTGGCCCTTGCACCTGATTGTCTACCTACACTGTAACTGTAAGGTGTTATTCTGCATTCTGTTATTGCTTTCCTTTGTACCACTGCCATGTATGGAATGACCTGTCTGGAGGGGATGCAGATAAAAGCCTTTCACTGTATCTTGACAATAATAAACCATTTCTCAATTACCAAGCCTGCCGACCTGTCGTGATCACTTTCCATCTTGTCTACTCACCTTTACGCAAGATGAGTCTCACAATTCCGCCTTAACCCGCACCTTTTCAAGACAAGTCAAGTCACTTTTATTGTCATTTCGACCATAACCACTGGTACAGTACATAGTAAAAATGAGACAACGTTTTTCAGGACCATGGTGTTACATGACACAGTACAAAAACTAGACTGAACTATGTAAAAAAAAACAGAGAAAGCTACACTAGACTACAGACCTACCCAGGACTGCATAAAGTGCACAAAACAGTGCAGGCATTACAATAAATAATAAACAGGACTATAGGGCAGTAAGGTGTCAGTCCAGGCTTCGGGTATTGAGGAGTCTGATAGCTTGGGGGAAGAAACTGTTACATAGTCTGGTCGTGAGAGCCCGAATGCTTTGGTGCCTTTTCCCAGACAGCAGGAGGGAGAAGAGATTGTATGAGGGGTGTGTGGGGTCCTTCATAATGCTGTTTGCTTTGCGGATACAGCGTGTAGTGTAAATGTCCGTGATGGCTGGAAGAGAGACCCCGATGATCTTCTCAGCTAACCTCACTATCTGCTGCAGGGTCTTACGATCCGAGATGGTGCAATTTCCGAACCAGGCAGTGATGCAGCTGCTCAGGACGCTCTCAATACAACCCCTGTAGAAAGTGATGAGGATGGGGGGGGGGGGGGGTGGGAGATGGACCGCAGAAAGTAGAGACGCTGCTGGGCTTTCTTTGCTGTGGAGCTGGTGTTGAGGGACCAGGTGAGATTCTCCACCAGGTGAACAGCAAGAGACTTGGTGCTAAGACATTCATTAGTCTGTATAGAAAACACTGGAGTCCCTCTGATATATTCCAAGTGTAAAACTTCAGGGATCTGTCACTTACTATACAGACCCAGCCTCCTCAGTGCAAGTCCAGTTACAACCCAGGCTAGAGCAAGGGTTCCCAACCTGGGGTCCATGGACCCCCTCCATGGTAGGGACCATGGCATAAAAAAGGATTGGGCTCCATGACTCCATGTGTAAGACCCCAAAGCTGCTCTGTTGAACTCCAGATATAAGTCACATCAGGATCTAGATGCAGTTCCTTGAGGGCAACTTTATTTTATACTCAGTGACCACTTTAGTAGTTACCCCTGTTCACCTGCTCATTACTGCAAATATATAATCAGCCAATGGTGTGGCAGCGTGTCAGTGCATAAAAGCACACAGACATGGCCAAGAGGTTCAGTAGCTTTTCAAACATAATATCAGAATTTAAGAGACTGTGACCGTGGAATGATTCAAACACGAGGAAATCTGCAGATGCTGGAAATTCAAACAACAACACACACAAAATGCTGGTGGAACACGGCAGGCCAGGCAGCATCTACAGGGAGAAGCGCTGTCGACGTTTCGGGCCGAGACCCTTCGTCAGGCCCCTTCGCGGAATGATTGTCGGTGCCGGACGGGGTGGGATGGGTATCTCAGAAACTGTCGATCCCCTGGGATTCCCACGCTCAACAGTCTCTAGAGTTCACGGAGAATGGTGCGGAAAAACAAAAAAAAATCCAGTAAGTGGCAAAAGCACCTTGTTAATGAGAGAGGTCCGAGGAGAATGCCAGACTGGTTCAAGCTGACAGGAAGGTGACAGAAACTCAAGTAAGCACTCATTATAAATGTAGTGAGTAGAGGAGCATCTCTGATTGCACAACACGCCGAACCTTGAAATGGATGGGCTACAGCAGCAGAAAACCACAAAAATGCTCTCAGTGGCCACTTCACTATGTACAGAAGGTGCCTATTAAAATGGCCACTGAGTGTATACTATATAACCCTCAGTTAGATTCCAGCCTGTAATTCACTCCAGTTATGTTATCATCCACACTAAGTGCTCTCGCTCAGACCTGAGAGCAGGGCAAGTCCTAAATCCATGTGCTGGTCAGCACTGCCCTCTGCTGGCGGGGAGAGGCTCTCACAACCCACAGGCTGGAGAAGGATTGCAGCGGAATTATTGAGATGGTCTTTTGTTTTCAACCTGCCTGGGTTAGCCACCAGCGAGAGGGGCAAGAAAACAGCAGGGAACTTGAGAATTTGTAACAAAGTTTTTAAAAATTAAAAGGGCATTTCTATATAGAGTCATAGAAAAGTACAGCACAGACAGACCCTTCGGCAGTTTTAGTCTGTGCCGAACCATTTAAGCTGCCTAATCCCGTTGACGGGCTCCCGGATCATGGCTACATAACCCTGCCATCTCTGTACCTATCCAAGGTTCTCTTAAATGTTGAAATCAAGCTCATTCGCACCACTTGCACTGGTTCATTCCACATTCTCATGACCCTCTGAGTGAAGAAGCTTCCGTCTGGTAGGCGCTTCAGATCCCTCCAGACTAAGACTAATAGGCACTGGAGAAGTTTTTTCGCTACTGCGGTCACTTTGCTGAACAGTTAACTGCCGGTTAACTGTCGGCTAACTATTACTTGGATTGCACTACTTGTATGTATAATCTATATTTTCATTTATATTTATCATTATTATTGTTATGAGCAGAGAGACAACATCTGCCAGAAGTAAATTCCTTGTATGTGCACAGGTACTTGGCGATTAAAGTCTGATTCTGATTCTGATTCTGATATTGATAAAAAATTAAATTAAATCATCAGAAAGAAGTGGCATAGGACTGGAAGGTTGTGGGTAGACTTAAGGAACTTCAAGGGTAAAAAGACCCTGATGAGAATTATATACAGACCCCCAAACAGTAGTGAAGATAGAGTCTAGGAATTACAACGGGAGATAGAAAATGCATGTCCAGAGGGTAATGACACTCATGGGGATTTCAATATGCAGGTAGATTGGGAAAATTAGGTTAGTGCTGAATCCCAGTTTGGGGATTTATAGAATGCCTATGAGATGGCTTTTTAGAACAGCTTGTGGTTGAGCCCACTAGATCAGCTATTCTGGATTGAGTGTTGTGCAATGAACTGGAATTGATTAGAGAGCTTAAGGTAAAGGAACCCTCAGGAGACCGTGATCATAGTATGATAGAAGTCACCCTGAAATTTGAGAAGGAAAAGCAAAAGGGAATTACAGAGGCCTGAGAGAGGAGCTGGCCAAAATTGTTTGAACAGAAACATCAGCAGGGATAACAGCAGAGCAGCAATGGCTGGAATTCTGGAAGCAATTTGTAAGGCCCGGGATATATACATCCCAAGGAGGAAGAAGTATTCGAAAGGCACAACGACACAACCATGGATGACAAGAGAAGTCAAAGCCAACATAAAAGCTAAAGAGCGGGCATATAATACAGCAAAAATTATGGGAAGTTAGAAGATTGTGAAACTTTTAAAAAACAGCAGAAGGCAATTAAAAAATTCATAAAGAAGAAAAGAATGGAATATAAAGGTAACAGCCAATAATTTTTTGATTGGCTGCTGGTGACTGGTGGTGTTCCACAGGGGTCTGTGTTGGGACTGCTCCTTTTTATGTCACATGCCAATGATTTGGATGATGGAATTGATGGTTTTGGTAGATGCACTTTGGTAGAAGAAACAAAAGCATAGACGATTTTCTAAATGGAGAGAAGACTTGAAAATCTGAGGTGCAAAGGGACTTGGGAGTCCTCTTTGCAAGATTTCTTAAAGGTTAATTTGCAGGTTGATTTGGTGTTGAGGAAGGAAAATGCAATGTTAGCATTCTTTTCGTGAGGACTAAAATATAAAAGCAAGGATGAAATGTTGAAACTTTATAAAGAACTGATGAGGCCTCACTTGGAGTATTGTGGGCAGTTTTGGGCCCCTTATCTTAGTAAGGATGTGCTGACACTGGAGAGGGTTCAAAGGAAGTTCAGGAAAATGATTCTGAGATTGAACAGCTTGTCATATGAGGGGTGTTTGTTGGCTCTGGGCCTCAACTCACTGGAATTCAGAAGATGAGGGGTGACCTCTGAAACCTATCAATTGTGAAAGGCCCCGATAGAGCAGATGTGGAGAGGATGTTTCCTATGGTGGGAGAGTCTAAGACCAGCAGGCACAGACTCAGAACAGAGAGGTGTTTTTAGAACGAAGGAGAATTGGAATTTCTTTAGCCAGGGAGTGGTGAATCTGTGGAATTCATTGCCACAGGTGGCTGAGGAGGCCAAATCATTGGGTATATTTAAGGCAGAGGTTGATAGATTCTTGATTAGTCAGGGCATGAAGGGATACAGGGAGAAGGCAGGAGATTGGGACTGAGAGGGAAAATGGATCACCATGCTGAAATGGCAGAGCAGACTCGATGGGACAAATGGCTTAATTTTGTTCCTATATCTTATGGTCTTAAGCTCTCCTTAAACTCTTTACCTTTCACCCTTAACCCATGACCTTCAGTGGAAAAAGACTGCTTGCCTTTCCCTGTCTATACCCCTAATAAATGTGTTTACTTCCATCAAAATTCCCCCTCAATCTTCAGCATTTCAAATAATAAAGTTCTAACCTTTTCATTCTTTCCTTATTACTCAGGTCTTTCAGTCCTGGCAACATCTTTGTAAATTTTATTTGTACTCTTTCAACCTTACGTACATATCTCCTGTAGGGAGGTGACCAAAACTGCACACTATACTCCAAACCAGACCTCACCAGTGTCTTCTACAACTTCAACATAACGTCCCATCTCCTGTGCTTAGTATTTTGATTTATGAAGGCCAAGGTTGCAAAAGCTTTCTTTATGATACTATCTACCTGTGACATCACTTTCAAAGAATTATGGTTCTGCATTCCTTGATCATTTTGCTCTACCGTACTCCCTGGTGCCCTACCAGTTGGCCCTACCGAAGTGCAAAACCTCACACTTGTCTGCATTAAGTTCCATCTGCCATTTCCAGCCCATTTTGCCAACTGGTTCAGATCCCTCTGCAAGCTTTGATAGCTTCCCCCCCCCCACCCGTCCACTACACCCCCAATCTTGCTGGCATCCACAAATCTGCTGACCCAGTTAACCACATTGGAAATAGGAGCAGGATTAGGCCAAATGGCCCGTCGAGCCTGCTCCTCCATTCAATAAGATCACCGCTGATCTGGCCATGGACTCATCTCCACCTACCTGCCTTTTCCCCATAACCCTTAATTCCTCTACCATGCAAAAATCTATCCAACCTCATCTTAAATATATTTACTGAGGGAGCCTCCACTGCTTCATTGGACAGAGAATTCCACAGATTCACCATACATTGGGAAAAGCAGTTCCTCCTCATCACCATTCTAAATCTACTCCCCTGAATCTTGAGGCTATGCCCCCTAGTTCTTGTCTCACCTACCAGTGGAAACAACTTTCCTGCCTCTATCTTATCTATCCCTTTCAGAATTTTATATGCTTCCGTAAGATCTCCTCTCATTCTTCTGAATTCCAGTGAGTACAGTCCCAGGTGACTCAATCTCTCCTCATAGCCTAACCCCTCATCTCTGGAACCAACCTGGTGAACCTCCTCTGCACCGCCTCCAAACCCAGTATATCCTTCCTCAAGTAAGGAGACCAGAACCGGACGTGGTACTCCGGGTGCGGCCTCACCAGTACCCCGTACAGTTGCAGCATAACCTCCCTGCTCTTCAATCCAATCCCTCTAGCAATGAAGGCCAACATCCCATTTGCCTTCTTGACAGCCTGCTGCACCTGCAAACCGACCTTTTGTGATTCATGCACAAGCACTCCCAAGTCCCTCTGCACAGCAGCATGCTGCAATGGTTTACCATTTAAATAATAATGTGCTTTTCCATTTTTCCTTCCAAAGTGGATGACCTCGCATTCACCAACATTGTGCTCCATCTTCCAGAACCTTGCCCATTCACTTAACCCATCTATATCTCCCTGCAGACTCTCCGTCTCTTCTGCACAATTTGCTTCCCACTCAATTTAATATCATCAGCAAACTTAGATACACTACACTCGGTCCCCTCTTCCAGTTCGTTGATGTATATCATGAACAGTTGTGGGCCCAACACCGACCCCTGCAGTGTACCACTCATTACTGATTGCTAACCAGAGAAACACCCGTCAATCCTAACTCTCTGCTTTCTATTTGTTAACCAATCCTCTATCAATGTTACTGCATCACCTCGAACCCTATGCATCTTCTCTTATGATTAAGTCTTTTACGTGGCACCTTATCAAACGCCTTCTGAATATCCAGGTAAATAACGTCCAACTGTTCCCCACTATCCACTGCGCCCGTTATATCCTCAAGGAACTCCAGTAAGTTTTTCAAACAGGACCTGCTTTTGCTGATCCATTTCTTTCCAGATGCCTCGCTATTTCTTCTTTAATGATAGATTCCCAACTACAGATGTTGAACTAACAGGCCTATAGTTACCTGCCTTTTGCCAACATTCTTTTTTTGTACAGTGGTGTGAGATGAGCCTTCTTCCAATTAGCCGGGACCTGCCCAGAGCCCAGAGAATTTGGGTAAATTATCACCAAAGCCTCTACTATAACTTCTGCCATTTCTTTCAGTCCCTGCAGAACTCCACTGGTCACAGTTCTCCAGTCAGAGAGACAACCATCTACATTTACTCTTTGGCTTCTCCCTCACAACCAAACTCTCACCCAAATTCTTTATCTTGAATGCCAAGCAACTGAACTTTCTTAACCAGCCTCCCATGTGGGACCTTCTCAATAACCATATAACAATTACAGCACGGAAACAGGCCATCTTGGCTCTTCTAGTTCGTGCCGAACACTTACTCTCACCTAGTCCCACCGACCTGCACTCAGCCCATAACCCTCCATTCCTTTCCTGTCCATATACCTATCCAATTTTACTTTAAATGACAATAACGAACCTGCCTCTACCACTTCTACTGGAAGCTCGTTCCACACAGCTACCGCTCTCTGAGTAAAGAAATTCCCCCTCCTGTTACCCTTAAACTTTTGCCCCCTAACCCTCAACTCGTGTCCTCTTGTTTGAATCTCCCCTACTCTCAATGGAAAAAGCCTATCCACGTCAACTCTATCTATCCCCCTCAGAATTTTAAATACCTCTATCAAGTCCCCCCTCAACCTTCTACGCTCCAAAGAATAAAGACTTAACTTGTTCAACCTTTTCCTGTAACTGAGGTGCTGAAACCCAGGTAACATTCTAGTAAATCTCCTCCGTACTCTCGCTATTTTGTTGACATCTTTCCTATAATTCGTTGACCAGAACTGTACACAATACTCCACATTCGTCCTTAGCAATGCCTTGTACAATTTTAACACTACATCCCAACTCCTATACTCAATGCTCTGATTTATAAAGACCAGCATACCAAAAGCTTTCTTCACCACCCTATCCACATGAGATTCCACCTTCAGGGAACTATGCACCATTATTCCTAGATCACTCTGTTCTACTGCATTCTTCAATACCCTACCATTTACCATGTATGTCCTATTTGGATTATTCCTACCAAAATGTAGCACCTCACACTTCTCAGCATTGAACATTAAATGCCTTGCTAAAGTCCATGTAGACAACATCCATTGCCTTACCTTTATCAACTGTCCTGGTAACTTCCTGAAAAGACTCTATAAGATTGGTTAGACATGACTTACCACACAGTGCTAACATCCCTAATAAGTACATGTCTATCCAGATATTCATATATCCAGTCCCTTAGAATACCTTCCAGTAATTTTCCCACTGCTGATGTCAGGCTCACCAGCCTATAATTTCCTGGTTTATCCTTAGGGGTTTTTCTTAAACAGTGAACAACCCTCCAATTCTCCAGCACACCAGAGATTCTGCAGATGCCGGAAATCCAGAGGAACAAATGGAAAATGCTGGGTGGAGCTCATCTGGTCAGTCGGCTTTTATGGAGAAAAATAAGCTGTCGTTGTTTTGGGCTGATACCCTGTCATCAGCACTGGAAAGGAAAGGGAAGGAAGCCAGAATAAGGAGGTGGGGGTGGGTGCGGTAGGAGTGTAAGCAGGCAGGTGAGACCAGGTGAGGGAGAAGGTAGACCTGGTTATGTAGTCATCATTGTGTTTTGTAACTCCAAGTCATTAAAACAAATGGAAAGGAAAACAAGGGAGCTGGGAGATAAACATATCTTAGTTTCGCCTTTACTTTAAGCAAAGCACACATATGACATGGTGGCATGATGACGTATGCCATTCACATAGTTAAATATTCACATAGTCATATTTAAATGAACAAGAATGCTTAATAAAACTACATATTTACAATATTGCTCAAATATTACTGAAACATCGAAAACATAACAGGTGTGTGGAGGAGCAGGGATGAAATGAGAAGCTGGGAGGTGATGGGTAGAAGAGGTAAAGAGCTGGAAAAGGAATCTAATAGAAGAAGAGAGTGGACCACGGGAGTAAGGGAAGAGGAATCATTAGCTGGGTGATGATTTAAGAGTTTAATTGTAAATTTTTGTCTACTTGGTAGTTTTGGTGTTTGGGATGCATGCCATTAGCCTGGACCTGAAGTATGGCCCAACCAATGTGTGTGATTTAACTCAGAGGTCCATTCAGCCTAAAGGTTTTGTGCACCTCTCTGCAGAGGAGTCCCACAACTCCAATCCTCATCTTGTATCTCCATAATATTCTCCCAGGGGTTCAAGTTCCTGAAAGAGGTGACTCAGGTGGTGAAGGTGGCACTTGGCACGCTGGACTTTGTGGAAGTCACAAGGCGCGGATTAAGGTCATGTCCTGGCATGGGCCGTCCGTGGATAACGTGCAGACAGCCCAGGCAAGAAAAGTCTTTGAAGAGCACAACTTCCCTTCTAATAGCTGGGCACTGGAGCCATTTGGCTTACGGAGACAAGGTAAGGATGAAAAATGAAGATTTCTGTGCTGACTCTTACTATTAGTTAGTCACTTTACTAATTCCAAAGTATCATTGGTATTTAACATGGAGATTCTAGTGGCTATTAACACCTGCGTTATCATAGTGCGATTGGTGATTGATAATGAAAATAATGAATTTGAACATACACCAGCTTACCAATTGACCGATATCGTTATCCACTAGACACTACCTGTATAAAAATGGCACTTCCTTTCTCAGATTTCAGAACAGTGTGGCTGACTAGGGCCATGCCTTTCTCCCTGTGCACAGGTAAATAAATTGCAGTTGAGGAACGAGTGTGTTTCCAGTGCCCAGTTGGTCGGCAACGACACCCATCCTGTCAGGGCATTAATTACAGGATTTAGAATGTCATGTTGCGACCATTCCAGACAGTAGTGCCACTGCATCGGGAGGATTATGTGTAGTTCTGCTTGGCAAACTACAGGAAAGATAAGGTTAAGCTGGAGTAATGCCCATAAAATGCTGCAGGAACTCAGCTGATCAGGCGGCATCTACAGAGAGGAATAAAGAAGTGACATTTTGGGCCGAAACCCACTGTTCTTCATTCGTCTCCATAGATGCTGCCCGACCTGGCGAACCCCTCCAGCATTTGCGTGTGCTACTCTGGACTGCCAGCATCTGCAGAATCGCTTGCGTACAGGATAACGGGCAAGCTGGAGATGGTGCAGAAAAGATTCAGAAGGGTGCTGCTTGAGTTACGAATTGGTACTGGATTTGGTTTGCCATTGTCACATGTACTGACACACAGTGAAAACCTTGCCTTACATATTGTTCATACAGATCAAATCAATACACAGTGTATTGAGGAAGATAATAACAGAACGCAGAATAAATTAACAGCTACGGAGAATGTTCAGTGCAGCTAAACAACAAGGCGCAAGATCATAACGAGGTCAAGAGTCTGCCTTACAGTACCAGGGGACTATTTAATAAACACAAGAGGTTTGGTAGATCCTGGAAATCTTGAGGAACACACAGAAAATGCTGAAGGAAATTACTCCTCTCCATAGATGCCACCTAACCTTCTGAATTCCTCCAGCATTCTGTGATAATTTAATAGTCGTATTAACAACAGAGTAGAAGCTGATCTTGACCTTGGTGGTTCATGCTTTCAGGCTTTTGTATCTCCCATTCAATGGAAGAGGACAGAAGGCAGAACGTCTGGGGTGAATGAGGTCTTTGGCTGCTTTACTGAAGCAGCAAGAAGTATAGGCTGAGATAAGACAGTTTTCGCTAGAGAGAAGGCTTCTAAGGGGTTACTTTATTCAGTATTATAAGATCACAACAGGGTAAATAAGATAGTACAGCAGTAGAGTTTAAAACTAGAGGGTATATGTTTAAGGTGAGAGGTGTAAAGATCCGTATAAATAGTATTTAAGACATGTACCTTAGTACATCTGACAATGATCAAACAATCTACCGATTTATCAAGCTTTTGTTTACTAGCCGGACAGATCATTCCATACGCAAGTATGAGATATTACAAAGAAAGCATAAAGTAGTGCTCGAGCTACAGATAAAGTATGGAGCAGATTAACAAACGAAGAGCAGGGGTCAAAAGGAGGCAGATTGGAGATCATCTTCAGCAATATGAGAGAGAGATAACGGTAGGAGAGATGCTGTCCTTGAGTCTAGCGGCACGTGTTCTCACGTTTTTGCATCTTCCTGATGGGGGGAGAGGGGAGAGACTGGAGTGAGGGTGCTGGTGCAGAAAATAAAGTTTCTTGGCAGAAGGTTTCTTGACCATTGAACAGTACAGCTGAATACAGGCCGTTCTATACATGATGTTGTTCTGACCTTTTAACCCACTCTAAATCGGACTTAACTCTCCCCTCCTGTGCAGTCCTGCATTATTATTTCACCCTTGTGCCTATCTCAGTCTTGTAAATGTCCCAATTTATCTGTCTTCACCACTACCACTGGCAGGGTGTTCCACACACCCACCACTCTCTGTGTAAAAAAGAACCTATCTCTGACATCTGACATACTTTCCTCCAATCACCTTAAAATCATGTCCCCTCGCATTAGCTTTAGCTATTTCCGCTCTGGGAAACAGTCGCTGGCTGTCAATTCGACCTAATCTTATCATCATGTACACCTCTATCATCACCACTCAGCCTACTTTGCTCCAAAGAGAGAAGCCTCAACTCACTCAACCTATCCTTGCAAGACAAGCTCAGTAATCCAGGCAGCATCCTGGCAAATCTCCTCTGCGCCCTCTCTAAAGCTTTCAGAATAGCTGAAATAAAACTGGGTCAGTTCAGTTGCATAGTGGTTAGGGTGATGCTACTGGAACGCCAGCGACCCAGGTTCGATTCCCACTGTAGTTGGTAAGACGTTTGTACGTTCTCCCCATGACCACATGAGTTTCTTCCGGCTACTGTCACATTCCGAAGACGTACAAGTTTGTAGGTTAGTTAGGTGAGTGTAATCGGGCAGTGGGGGTTCACGTTACCGTGCTGTAGCTCGAAATAAAAAATAAAAGTTAAAAGAAAATAATATTTCATTCAATAGATGGTGGTGGAAATCTAATTTCAGAGAATAGCTTGAATAGCTGTGTCTTACAGAGCTAAAAACAGTTGGGAAGTGTAATTCCATGTGCGGCCAGCATGGACACAGCTGGTCAAATGGTCTCCTGTCAATTGTAATTTTCAATGATTCTCTTCAATGACTGGAGTGAAAACTCTGCATTTATATAGTGCCTTGCTCAGCAAACCTGCAGTTGCTGAAACAGTATCTGGTGACAGCGTTCTGCGGGTCACCCCCACAGCATGCGCTAAGTGCAGAGGCCGATTTGCTTTCCCAGTACGTCCATGGGTATAAGCGACAAGTAACTAGACAATCTACTTCATCAACATTGTCAAAGCCATCTCTTATTCAAAAAAGTGTAATAAAATTATTTGTATCCAGAGGGAAGTCCTATTAGATTCCTTTTTCTTCAGCCCTTTAACTCCTCCACAAATAATGTCCCAGCTCTCATGTCAAACCCCACCTCCCCTGCCCACCCTCATTTGGTCTCACCTGTCACTTGCCACCTTGTAGCCCTCCTCCTCTCCGTCCCTCTTATTCTGCCTTCTGTCCCCCTCCTTTCCAGTCCTCACGAAGGGTCTCAGCCTGAAACGTTGACTGTTTATTCGTCTCCAATGATGCTGCCCGACCTGTTGAGTTCCTCCAGCATTTTGTATGTCTAACTCTGGGTTTCCGACATTGGCGGACTCGCGTGTTAATTATTTGACCCCAGCTTGACTTGATTTAGTGAGGAGTAATCCTTGGCTTAACTTTCCAAGGTCTGTCTGCAGGTGGATCACAAACTTGCTCTCTGGCAGGAGGCAGCAAGTAAGACGAAGCAAGAATATCTCCACATCCTGTTCACTCAGCACTGTTCTCTCTGCTCTCCCGAGATCCATCAGCTAAAAGTGGAAAAGTTTGTGATGGCACCACTCTAATTACCAGAGATAATGGAACCAAGTGCCAGCAGGAGAACATGTCAGCACCTCGGCCATCCTGCCAGTGGGTGTGCTTTGGACAAGGTGCGTCACCTGTAGGGGGAGGATCTGGCTGTGGGGACTTCTCTCACTGCCAGCAAAGTGAGGTCTTGGTGCTTGCCTGGCAATGAGGCGTTCTGCTGGATGATTAGGACAGTTTGCTCAGCGACCCTCCCTGGCCCTGCAGTGAAGGCACTCAGCAGGCCGAGCAGCATCCCTGGGAGGGGTCGGAAGGGAATTGTCCAAGTCCTGCATCTGGATTTAAGGTGAGCCTTTTCGAAGTCGCCCTGCCTTGAACAGACTTCAGACTGCATTCAGACTCAAGACTCGTTTATTTATGACCTGCCCATCGAAAGATAAGAGTGTTAACAGCCAAGAGAACCCAACGACACCACACATTCCAGCACCAATGTACTGTAACGTGCCCACCGTGCTCGGCAGAACAACAAGCAACAAAACAACAACAGCAAAACAAACCTGTACACGCACGCACACGCGCACACACACGCACACACACACACACACACACACACACACACACACACACACACACACACACACACACACACACACACACACACACACACACACGCACACACACACACCTCCAGCAGACCCATAGATTGACAGACACTCAAACAGAGGGTGAAAATGGAGACACAAGGGACTGCAGACACAGGGTTCAAACTGGAGCCTCAATGATTGCTCTCCCTCCCCACGGATGCTGCTCAGCCCGAGTGCCTCCAGTAGATCGTGCGTTGCTCCAGATTCCAGCATCTGCGGTCTTTTGTATCTGTAATACTAAATTAAGACCATAAAACATGGAAGCAGAATTAGGCCATTCAGCCCATCGATTCTGCTCTACCATTCCATCATGGTTGATTTGTTTTCTCTCTCAACTCCATTCTCCTACCTTCTCCCCATAACCTTTGACACCTTATTAATCAAGAACCTATGAACTGCAATTTAAATACAGGTGTTCCCCACTTTACGCCACTTCGCTTTTACAAAATACCTACATTAGTAACCTGTTTTCGCATTACCAAGAGGATTTTCACTTTTACTTAAAATGTTCCCATATAAATTAATGGTACTTCGCTTTACGCTCTTTTGGCTTAAGAAAGGTTTCAAAGGAACGATCTACCTCTGTAAGGGAGGGGGAAACACACCGGTAAACCCAAGTTCTTGGCCTCCACAACCATATCTGGTGATGAATTTCACAGAATCAATACCCCTTGACTAAAGAAATTCCTCATCTCTATCCTAAAGGGAGTCCCTCTGCTCTGAGGATGTGCCTTCTGCTCCTAGACTCACCCATTAATGGAAACTTCTACTCCACATCCAATCTCGGTCTTTCAATATTCAATAGGTTTCAATAAGGTCCCTCTTCGTTCTTCTAAACTCCAGCAAGTGCAGGCCCAGAGCCATTAAAACACTCCTCACGGTCTCAGAATCATCCTCACGAACCTCCTCTGCACTCTCTCCAATGACAGCACATCCCTTCTCAGATATGCGACCGAAAACAGGTCACTACCCAAGAGCAGTCTAGTCAATACCCTGTACCCTGTACAGCTTCAGCATCACATCTCTGCCTTATTGTGAAAAATGCGTGTGGTGCCTTAAACAACCACTAGATGGCGGAGGTGGGCGTTGCAAGGGAAAAAAGTTTAGCCAAAGCCCCTGATATTACTTTGTGACAGTTCATGGTGA
Source organism: Hypanus sabinus (assembly GCF_030144855.1). Classification (NCBI taxonomy): domain Eukaryota; kingdom Metazoa; phylum Chordata; class Chondrichthyes; order Myliobatiformes; family Dasyatidae; genus Hypanus; species Hypanus sabinus. The sequence goes on from NC_082734.1 coordinate 23,800,449, forward strand.
CATCATCGTTTTCTAATTTGCATGTTATTAATTCTGCGACAGTGATTTCTTGAACCATCCTGTGCCAGATGTCGGAAAATATAAAAACTCTTTCTTTTTTAAGAGATAACGGTTCCTGGAGCGCACATGCAGACACGTAGACCCGTGGCAAATTAACGAAACAGGTGAGCGCGGAAGGGATTTGGGGGAGCAAGTTAAAATGTTGATCTATATCAGACGTTTGTGAATGATTAGCACAATGACATAATAATGACAGGGAGACAGGCGCTGAAATTATGGGAGACGGCTGCGTTGGGCTCCGGCTTTGAGGAGAGTGACACGGAGAGAAGAACTTTGCAAGGGAGTTGCCTCCTTCGGGAGGAGATAAAGTTCTTAACCTTAAACGGGATCAATGTTACAGAGTGAAGGGGCGCCCCTGTGACGTCCACAACCCGATGACAGGCTTTGGGGATTCCCGGCAGACTTTGGACTTTTCGGAGATTAATAATAATCGATGATTTTTCCCCTTCCCTGTACCGCTGTTGATGGTCCGCTACGGAGCTGTTAGAGGCACGGGCAAGGCGGCTACCGGCTCCCCCTGACACTGCATGTGCGGTTCCATTAAGGGCGTAAGTACTTGCCCAAGTGTGCGGTAACCTCTTGTAGACGGGTTGTGAGTGGTAATTACCAAGTTTGTCATTGGGATTAGTGGTGGGTGTTATGTCTTGTAACATCACGTGTCTGTCTTTTAATTAATTTAATGTGTTGTAACTTCAAAACATTAATTCTAAGAAATACACGCGAGTCTGAGAATACGGGACTCGTTCGTTCTTTCAGCGAGACGCGCACGTTCACGTGGTGGCGTGATGATGTACGTATTTAATGTACTTTTACTATAACCCGTAGTTAATAACTTAAATGAACAAGGATGTCTAATCAACCAATATATACACCAGGTTACTCAAATATTATTGAAATATTAATTACATAACTGTGGATACAGCCCAGACCATGGAGGGAAAAGCCCTCCCTACTGTTAAGCAAACTTGCCACAGGAAAGCGGCATCCATCATCAAAGACCCCCACACACCAGCCAGGCCACGCTCTCTTCTCGCTACTATCTGTCGGCCAGGAGCTACAGCCTTGCTCCCACACCGCCACGTCCCGAAACAGTTACTGCCATTCAACTGTCATTACTCCAACGCTAAAGAAAAGTTCAGATAAGTACATGGATGTGAGGGTTGTGGTCCATGGGATCAGGCAGAATAACAGTTGGACACGAACTAGATGGGCAGAAGGACCTGCTTCTGTGGTGATGACTCTACTGAGACATCTCTAGCTGTCCCCTCTATGCATCTTGTACACTTCTGTCAACCCTCTTTTGCTCCAAAAAGGGAAGCCCTAGCTCGCTCAACCTATCCTCATAAGACATGCTCTCTAATTCAGACAGCATCCTGGTAAATCTCCTATGCACCCTCTCTAAGGCTTCCACATTCTTCCTATAATGAGATGACCAGAGCTGAACACAATACTCCGTGTGGTCTAACCAGGGTTTTATAAAACTCTAAAATTCCCTCATGGTCTTGAACCCAACCCCCAAGTAATGGAGGTCAACCCACCATAGGCCTTCTTAAACACCCTATCAACTTGTGTGGCAACTTTGTAGAATCAATGGATGTGTCCTCCTAGATCCCTGTGTTCCTGCACGTTGGCTGGTTCTGGATCTGTGTGGTGGTCCCGTCCTATACTAACATGGCATCAGTCACCTCAGTGGGTTGTTCTGCTATGGAACCCACTGAACTTCCCTTCCTTCCTCCATGCACTAAGCCACAAGCAGTGGGGTGAGCAGCTGGGTTTGGGATTTACTGGTAGGGTTTGACAGCAAGGCCTAGAGAGAGAAGCGGGTGGGTGTGGCAGCACGGGTAGTGGATGGTGGGACCCAACTGGTTTCAGAAGGTTAGAATCAGAATCAGGATTATTATCACTATGTCTATTCGAGTATTTGTATAGCGGGTCCCTTCAAATACCCTTCAAAGACTTTCTCACTGCTGATGTCAGTCTCACTGGCCTATAAGTGCCTGGTTGGTTTTGAGAGGTATTCTTAAACAGTTGAACAACATTTGCTATCTTCCAATCCTCTGGTACCTCATCTGTTGTTAAAGATTTAAATATCTGTGCAGGTTCCCCAGCAACTTTTTGCACTTGCCTCCCATGGGGTTCGGTGGAACCTTGTCAGGCCCTGGGGATTTAGCCACCCCAATTTGCCTCAGGGCAGCAAACGCCTCCTCCTCTGTTATCACTACAGGATCCATGACATTGATAACACTTTGCCTCACTTCTGTAAACTCTGTGTTCATCCTCTGCGTAAATACAGATGCACAAAATGCAGTTAAGATCTCCCCCATCTCTTCTGGCTCCACGCACAGATTACCATTCTGATCTTCTAGAGGACCAATGTTGTCCCTTGCAATCCTTTTCGTCTTAACATAACTGCAAGATCCCATAGGATTCCCCTTCACCTTGTCTACTAGGGCAACCTCACGTCTTACTGCAGCCCTCCTGATTTCCTTAAGCGTTCTCTTGCATTTCTTATACACCATAAGCACCTCATTTGTTTCTACCTGTCTGTACCTGCTGTGCACCTCTTTCATTCTTGACCTTCAAAATCTCGTGAAAACCAAGGTACTCTACACCACTTATCTTTACCTTTTATTATTACAGCCACATACGAGCTTTGTACTCTCAAAATTTCACCTTTGAAGGCCTCCCACTTACCAAGTACACAACGGCCTGTCCCCATCCACACTTGCAAGATCCCTTCCAATACCATCAAAATTGGCCTTTCTCCAATTTAGAATGTCAACTCGCAGACCAGACCTATCTTTTTGCATGCTTACTTTGAAACTAATGGCTTTGTGATCACCGGATGCGAAGTGTTCCCCATACAAACTTCCGTCACCTGTCATGTCTATTTCCCTTCAAGAATCACACATTCTCTCATTTGGACTTGTATGTACTGATTAGGGAAACTTTCCTGAACACATTTGACAAATTGCATCCCATCTTGTCATTTTACAGTATGGGAACCCCAGTCAATATGTGGAAAGTTAAAATCGCCTACTATAAAAACTTCAGGTTTCTTGCAGCAGTCAGTGAGATCTCTGCAAATTTGTTCCTCTCAATCCTTTGGATTGTCGGATGGTCTGTCATTTAGCCCATGGTCATACCCTTCTTATTATTCAGTTTCACCCATAACACCTAGACAAGATCTCCAGTCTGTCCTGACTGAGTACTGCCCTGACATTTTCTCTGACTAATAATGCCATCTCTCCTTTAAACCCTTGTGCTCTGTCACATTTAAAACAGCAGAACTCCAGAATATTGAGCTAGCAGTCTGCCCTTCCTGCAAACAAGCCTCACCAATGACTACAATATCAGAATTCCAAGCGTTGTTCCGTGTCCCGAGCTCACCTGCCTTTCCTAAGACACTTCTTGCAGCTCAGAACATCAGTCGCACCATGCTCAACCTTTTGTTTCCTGACTTCGTCTGGGGTCCAAAGAACGTCCTGTCTCCACAATTTCTTCACTAACTGGTCCAGAGCTACTCGAGGGGTATGGGAAATGTGAGAAAGGAAATCAGGAGGGCTAAAAGAAGGCATGACCTTGCTCTAGCAGATAAAGGTGAAGGAGAATCTTAAGGGCTTCTACAGATATATTAAAATCAAAGAGAGAGCAAGGGACAAAATTAGCCCTCTGAAAGGTCAGAGTGGTAATTATGTGTGGAGCTGAAAGAGGTGGGAGAGGTGGGTTAATTTTTGGCATTTAGCCGGGAGACAGATGTGGTCTCCAGATGCGAGGGAAAGCAGCAGTGAAGTCATGGACCCTGTACAGATTACAGGGGAGGAGGTGCTTGCAGCCTTAAGGCAATTCAGGGTGGATAAATCCCCAGAGCCTGACAAGGAGTTCCCTCGCACCCTGTTGGAGGCTAGTTCAGAAATTGCCGAGGCCCCTAGCAGATATATTTACATATAACCATATAACAATCACAGCACGGAAACAGGCCATCTCGGCCCTCCTAATCCGTGCCGAACTCTTAATCTCACCTAGTCCCACCTACCCGCACTCAGCCCATAACCCTCCACTCCTTTCCTGTCCATATACCTATCCAATTTTACCTTAAATGACACAACTGAACTGGCCTCTACTACTTCTCCAGGAAGCTCATTCCACACAGCTATCACTCTTTGAGTAAAGAAATACCCCCTCGTGTTTCCCTTAAACTTCTGCCCCCTAACTCTCAAATCATGTCCTCTAGTTTGAATCTCCCCTACTCTCAATGGAAACAGCCTGTTCACGTCAACTCTATCTATCCCTCTCAAAATTTTAATTACCTCGATCAAATCCCCCCTCAACCTTCTACGCTCCAATGAATAGAGACCTAACTTGTTCAACCTTTCTCTGTAACTTAAGTGCTGAAACCCAGGTAACATCCTAGTAAATCGTCTCTGCACTCTCTCTATTGATATCTTTCCTATAATTCGGTGACCAGAACTGCACACAATATTCCAAATTTGGCCTTACCAATGCCTTGTACAACTTTAACATTACATCCCAACTTCTGTACTCAATGCTTTGATTTATGAAGGCCAGCGTTCCAAAAGCCCTCTTCACCACCCTATCTACATGAGACTCCACTTTCAGGGAACTATGCACAGTTATTCCTAGATCTCTCTGTTCCTCTGCATTCCTCAATGCCCTACCATTTACTCTGTATGTTCTATTTGGATTATTCCTGCCAAAATGTAGAACCTCACACTTCTCAGCATTAAACTCCATCTGCCAACGTTCAGCCCATTCTTCTAACCGGCATAAATCTCCCTGCAAGCTTTGAAAATCCACCTCATTATCCACAACACCTCCTACCTTAGTATCATCGGCATACTTACTAATCCAATTTACCACCCCATCATCCAGATCATTTATGTATACTACAAACAACATTGGGCCCAAAACAGATCCCTGAGGCACCCCGCTAGTCACCGGCCTCCATCCCGATAAACAATTATCCACCACTACTCTCTGGCGTCTCCCATCTAGCCACTGTTGAATCCATTTTATTACTCCAGCATTAATACCTAACGACTGAACCTTCTTAACTAACCTTCCATGTGGAACTTTGTCAAAGGCTTTGCTGAAATCCATATAGACTACATCCACTGCCTTACCCTCGTCAACATTCCTCATAACTTCTTCAAAAAATTCAATAAGGTTGTCAAACATGACCTTCCACGCACAAATCCATGCTGGCTACTTCTAATCAGATCCCGTCTATCCAGATAATTATAAATACTATCTCTAAGAATACTTTCCATTAATTTACCCACCACTGATGTCAAACTGACAGGTCTATAATTGCTAGGCTTCCTTCTAGAACCCTTTTTAAACAATGGAACCACATGAGCAATATGCCAATCCTCCGGCACAATCCCCGTTTCTAATGACATATTAAAGATCTCCGTCAGAGCTCCTGCTATTTCTACACAAACTTCCCTCAAAGTCCTGGGGAATATCCTGTCAGGACCCGGAGATTTATCCACTTTTAAATTTCTTAAAAGTGCCAGTACCTCCACCTCTTTAATTGTCATAGGTTCCATAACTTCCTTACTTGTTTCCCACACCTTAGACAATTCAATATCCTTCTCCTTAGTGAATACCGAAGAGAAGAAATCATTCAAAATCTCTCCCATCTCCTTCGGTTCCACACATAGCTGACCACTCTGATTCTTACATGAGAACATAAGAAATAGGAGCAGGAGTCGGCCATTTGGCCCGTCGAGCCTGCTCCACCATTCAATAAGATCATGGCTGATCTGACCATGGACTCATCTCCACCTACCTGCCTTTTTCCCACAACCCTTAATTCCCCTACAATGCAAAAATCTATCCAAACATTGGGCAGAGAATTCCACAGGTTCACCACTCTCTGGGAAAAGCAGTTCCTCCTCATCTCCATCCTAAATTTACTCCCCTGATTCTTGAGTCTATGTCCCCGAGTTCTAGTCTCACCTACCAGTGGAAACAGTTTTCCTGCCTCTATCTTATCTAGCACTTTCATAATTTTATATATTTCTATAAGATCTCCTCTCATCCTTCTGAATTCCAGCGAGTGCAGCCCCAGGCGACTCAATCTCTCCTCGTAGTCTAACCCCATCATCTCTGGAATCAACCTGGTGAACCTCCTCTGCATCACCTCCAAAGCCAGTATATCCTTCCTCAAGTAAGGAGACCAGAACTGCACACAGTACTCCAGATGCAGCCTCACCAGTACCCTGTATAGTTGCAGCATAACCTCCCTGCTCTTAAATTTGATCCCTTCAGCACTGAAGGCCAACATTCCATTTGCCTTCCTGATAGCCCGCTGCACCTGCAAACCGACCTTTTGTGATTCATGCACAAGCACTCCCAAGTCCCTCTGCACAGCAGCATGCTGCAATGGTTTACTATTTAAATAATAACCTGAACTTCCATTATTTCCTTCCAACACCTCACATTTACCAACACTGTACTCCATCTGCCAGACCCTTGCCCACTCACTTAACCTATCTATATCTCTCCGCAGACTCTCTGTCTCTTCTGCGCTATTTGCTTTTCCACTCAATTTAGAATCATCAGCAAATTTAGATACACTATGCTCAGTCCCCTCTTCCAGATCGTTAATGTATATTGTGAACAGTTGCAGACCCAGCGCCGACCCCTGTGACACGATGCTCACCACTGATTGCCAACCAGAGTAACACCCATGTATCCCAACTCTCTGCTTTAACCAATCCTCTATCCATGCTAATACATCATCCCCAACTCTATGCATCTTTATCTTATGGATAAGTCTTTTATGTGGCACCTTATCGAACGCCTTCTGGAACTCCAATAACATCCATCTGTTCCCCTCTATCCACTGCGCTTGTTACATCATCAAAGAACTCCAGTAAGTTTGTCAAACAGGACCTGCTTTTGCTGAATCCATGCTGCATCTGCCTGATGGATCCATTTCTTTCCAGATGTCTCACTATTTCTTCTTTAATGACAGCTTCAAGCATTTTCCCAACTACAGATGTTAAACTAACTGGCCTATAGTTACCTGCCTTTTTTTGAACAGTGGCAAGACACTTATCTTCTTCCAATCTGTCGCAACCTGCCCAGAGTCCAGACAACTTTGATAAATTATCACCAAAGCCTCAACTATAACTGCTGCCGTTTCTTTCCGTACCCTGGGATGTATTCCATCAGGACCAGGGGACTTGTCTATTTTTAAGCCCACGAGTGTGCTCGGCAATATTTCTTTAGTGATAGCTATTGTATCGAGGTCCTCGCCTACCATAGCATCTCTCTTTGGCATGTGTCGTCCTCCATGAAGACCAACTCAAATAGTCATTCAAAGCCTCGACCATTTCCTTATTTGTACCCAATATCAATTCCCCCTTGTTCTCCACATCCTTGGCCACGAGTGAGGTGTCGGGGGATTGGAGGATAGCTAATGTTCTGCTGTTTAAGAAAAGCTCTAAGAATAAACCAGGAAATTAAAGGCTGGTGAACCTGACATCAGTCGTGGGAAAGTTATTGGTAGGTATTCTAAGGGACAGGGTATATAATTATTTGGATAAATAGGGTTATTTCACCTGGCACCTTCCACCCTCCCCCCCCACCTTCTTTATGGGGCCCCTGCCCCGTCCTTCTTCAGTCCTTTTTTTTTTTTTAATAATTTTTTATTGCATTTTTAAATGATTACAAAGTATGAAAAAACAATGTATATAACCCATACCCCCTCCCCTTAACCCCTCCCCCCTAACTGCCCCATAGAAAAAAAAAGAAGAAAGAAGGAAAGAAAGAAAGAATGAATGAATGCCTGGTGGTTGGAAGATCTCCACATGCTCCATGGAATTCGTAATAATTTTAATATGTATATTTATTTCTTTCCCTTAATAACCAATTGTTTCATCTTCAAAGCATCTATATAGTCCTGACGAAGGGTCTCGGCCCGAAACGTTGACCGCTCGTTTCCACGGATGCTGCCCGACCTGCTGAGTTCATCCAGCTTGTTTGTACGTGTTGACTGGACCACAGCATCGGCAGTGTACTTTGTGTTTTCTACAGAAGTGGTGTTTTGCCACCTTCTGGGCAGTGTCTTTACAAGACGGGTGACCCCCCCCCTCCCCCCAGCCAATATCAATACTCTTCAGAGACCGTCTGCCTGACGTCAGTGGTCACATAACCAGGATTAGACAACCATCCTACACCTGTTCCCATGGCTTCACATGACCTGATCGGGGGGGCCTAAGCAGGTGCTACACCTTGCCCAAGGGTGACTGCAGGCCAGCGGAGGGAAGGAGCACCTTGCATCTCCTGTGGTAGAGACGTATCTCCACCACACTCACACTCACACTCACACTCACACTCACACTCACACACACCACACACACACACGGAAAAAATGTAGTGTGAAAAGAAACAAAAATAGTAAGGTAGTGTTTATGGGTTCGTTGTCCATTCAGAAGTCTGATGACAGTGGGAAAGAAGCTGTTGCTAAAGTGCTGAGTGTGAGTCTTCAGGCTTCTGTGCTTCCTCCCTGAAGGTAGTAACAAGAAGCATGACCTGGATGGTGAGTCCTTCATGATGAATTCCACCTTCTTGAGGTGCCCTCGATGCTGGGGAGGCTAGTGGCGCTGGCTGGGATTACAACCACACCTGGAGTAACGTGTGCAGATCTGGTCGCCCAGCTATAGTCAGGATGCCGTTAAGTTGGAAAGGGCGCGGAAACGCGTCATGAGGGTGCTACCAGGACTGGAGGGCGGGGACTGTTTTACCTGGCACCTCGGAGGTTGAGGGGTGACACTACAGGCATGTAAAAAGTCATGAGGAGCTTAGATAAGGTCCTTTATCCCAAGATAGGGAACTCAGAATCTAGAGGGCACAGAGTTAAGATTGGGGGTCAGGGGGGAGGAAAAATTCAAACAAAAACATAAAGGTGAACTTTTTCACACAGAAAGTGGCACGTACATGGAACGAGCTGATGGAGGAAAGGGGTGAGGTAGTTACAATTACAACACTTAAAAGATAATTGGGTAGGTATATGGATAGAAAAGGTTTGGAGGGATATGGGCCAAATGGAGATAAATAGGTCAGGTAAACATTTTGGTAGGCAGAGGAGTGTTGGGCCGAAAGGTCTACTTGCATGTTTTATATAATTTGGCTAAGGTGACCCACCAATTTTAAATGTATATAAGGTTGGGGGGAGTCTTCCTTGCCTGCATTTCATTCCATACCCAGGGGAAGTTGCCACCAAGACTGAGGAAGCCAACGAGTGTAATTGAGGGAAGAATGCCGCTTGTGAGTTAAACCCCACAGGAACAGATGTGGCTGGCTGGACACTCAGAAAGGCACACTAGTCACCAAGGCCAGTGATTCAGACCAGGCAGCTTTGGTAAATAGAAACAGGCCTTGCAGCCCAGCTAGTTCATGCCAACCAAGACGCCACAGGATCATGTCATAGAGGCATCATGAGGCCATTCAGCCCATCGAGTCTGCTCTGCCATTCCATGATAGCTGATTTATTATCCACCTCAATCCCATTCTCCTCACTTTTCCCCATAATCTTTGATGCCTGACTAATCAAGGCCCTATCAGCTTCTGCTTTAAACATACCCAATGACTTGGCTCCACAATCATCTGTGGCAGTGAATTCCATGGATTCACCACCCTCTGGCTGAAGAAATTCCTCCTCATCTCTGTTCTAAAGGGACCTTCCATTCTGAGACCGTGCTCTCTGCTGCTGGACCCCACTATAGGAAACATCCTCTCCGTATCTGCTCTATCCAGGACTTACAACATTCGATAGGTTTCATTGAGATCCTCCCCTCAATCTTCTAGCCTCTGAGTACAGGCCCAGAGCCATTAAACATTCCTCGTCCATCAACCCTTTCATTCCTGGGATTATTTTTGTGAACCTTCTCTGGACCCTCTCCCATACCAGCGCATCCTTTCTGGATAAAAGGCCCAAAATTGCTCAAAATTCTCCATTCTGGCAAATGCCTTGTAAAGCCTCAGCATGATACCCTCACTTTCACATTCCAATCCTCTCGAGATGAATGCTAACATTGTATTTGCCTTCCTTCCTTACCACCAATTCACCCTACAAGTCAACCTTTAGGGAATTCTTTACAAAGACTCCCAGGCCTCTTTGCACCTCTGATTTTTGAATTTACTCCCCATTTAGAAAATAGCCTATATTCCTTCTGTGAAATTACATATTCATTCCCTGCCCTGCGCTGTATTCCATCTGGCGCTTCTTTGCCCGTTTCTAATCTGTTCAGTCCTTCTACAGACTCATGGCTTCCTTCACTCCTACCTATCCCCCCGCGTATCTTCGTATCGTCTGCAAACTTGGCCACGAAGCCATCAATTCTATCAGCCCGATGATTGAGATATGACATCATAAGAAACGGTCCCAGCACCGACCCCTGCGGTACTCCACTACTCACCGGCAGCCAATCAGTAGACACCCTTTATTCCCACACTTTGCCTCCTGCCAGTCAGCCACCCTCCTAACCATGCTGGCATCTTTACTGTAATGCAAGGGCTCTTGTTTAATGGCACCTTGTTAAAGGCCTTCTGGAAATCCAAATAAGCAACACCCACTGATTCTCCTTTGCCTGTCCGGCTCTTTATTTCCTCAGAGATCCAGCAGATTTTTCAGGCAATATTCCCCCTCAAGGAAATCGTGCTGACTTTGATCTATTTTATCATGTGCCTCCAAGTACTCCTAACACCTCGTCCTTAACAATCTAACATCTTACTGATCTGGTCCAGACCAGATCTATACCCTTCTAGAGAACGGATTGCCCATATTTGACACACATCCTTCCCTCTCCACATACTTATTCCAATTGTCTTTTAAATGTTATTTCACCTGACTGGACTAGAACGGCTGGTTCCGTATTGGAATTAGAATTGCAATTGGTTTATTGCAATTGGTGCACTGAGCCATGTGACAGTAATAAACCAATAGGGTGGTGGGTTGGCGATAAGTCAAATGTAGTCTGAGGTGCTCCTTCCCTCTGCTAGCTTACTGGTCACCCTCGGGCAAGGTGTAGCATCTGTTTAGCCCCCGATCAGTGTCACGTGAAACCATGGGAATAGGTGGCGGACGGCCATATGAGCAGCTGGTGAATATCGCGTCCTAGTTATGTGACCATTGACGCAGTTGGACAGTCTCTGGAGAGTATTGATAATTGCTGGGGCCACCTGTCTTGTAAAGACACTGCCCAGAGGAAGGCAATGGCAAACCACTTCTGTGGAAAAATTTTCCAGGAGCAAGCATGGTCATGAAAACTTCATAATTTCCTATGTCTTAGGACTTAGCACATAACAAGGAAACATTCCAATACACAGTGTGAAGGGTGTCTTGCACACTGTTCATACAGATCAGAATAGGCCATTTGGAACAGAGTTGAGGAAAAACTTTTTCACCCAGAGAGTTGTGGATCTGTGGAATGCTCTGCCTCAGAAGGCAGTGGAGGCCAATTCTCTGGATGCTTTCAAGAAAGAGTTAGATAGAGCTGTTAAAGATAGCGGAGTCAGGGGATGTGGGGAGAAAGCAGGAACGGGGTACTGATTGTGGATTATCAGCCATGATCACATTGAATGGCGGTGCTGTCTTGAAGGGCCGAAAGGCCTATCCCTGCACCAATTGTCTATTATAATAGAGTGTAAAAACTACGGAGAAAGTGCAGTACAGATAAACAATATGTGCAAGATCATAACGCGCGAGAGAGCAAAACAGTGCTAATGTTTTGGTTCTTGATCTAAGGCTAGAGACCTGAGACAGTAACTCTGTGCCTAACTCCACAGATACTCCCTGACCTGCCGAGTATTTCCTGCATTTCAAGTTATCTTTGTATGTCATGTTGACCTTTGGAGGGATCACTTTCCAGCCTTTCTCATTTTCGTGTCTCTGTTGGGCCAGATTTCAGAATGGTCCTCCCGGACACCGAAGCAACAAAGCTGTGCAGCCCTCTTGCCAAGAAGAAGATTTGCTCCAAATCTCCAGTTCCTGGGGCCCTCCAGCAGCACCTCTTCTATGGAGAGTACAGCCCTTTCAAGTACGCCCCCATCTTCGAGAGCGATTTCATACAGGTGACAAGAAATTATTTAGCATCCGCTGTGGCATCTTTCATTTCCTCTCCCCCATGAAACCGGCATGTGGCAGCTGGACAGAAATGGGCATTTCAGCCCAAACACACGCACGTTACCCTCAGAATCAGTAGGCTTCCCTTTACGCACGTTTCTGCTTGGGGCCTGACCCATTCCGATGTTACCTATTGCTTTATTATTGTCACATTTAGAACATGGAAGAGTACAGCACAGGAACAGGCCATTCAGCCCACAATGTTGTGCTGTACTATCTAAAAGGCCAATCAATAACACCCAAACACTAATCCCTCTTACCTACCACATCCATACCCTTCTATCCTCATACGTGTCCAAACGCCTCTACCACCATATCAGGCAGCGCATTCCAGGCATCCACCACTTACCCCTCACAACCTCTTTAAGCCTACCACCCCACACTTTCAACACTTGCCCTCTGGTATTAGACATTTCCAACCTGGGAAACAGATACAGCCTGACTACTCCATGTCGCCCATAATCTTGTAAACTGCTATCAGGTCTCCTCTCAGCCTCTGGCACTCCAAAGAAAACTACCCAAGTTTATCCTGTCTCTCTTGATAGTACGTGCCCTCTAAACCAGGCAGCATCCTGGTAAACCTCTTCTGCTCCCTCTCCAAAGCCTCAACATCCTTCCTATAGCGGGGTGACCAGAACTGTACTCAATACTCCAGATGTGGCCTGGTCAGAGTTTTATAAAGTTGCAACATAGCCTCCTGACTTTTGAACTCAATGCCTTGTCCATGTAGACAATATCCACTCCCCTACTCTCATCAATCTCTGTCATCGCCCTGTCATAAAACTCAAATCAAGTTGGTAAGGCAGTGCTTGCCATGCGCAAAGCCGTGCTGGTTCTCCCTAGTTAGCCCATGGGTTTCCAGATGCTCATATATCCAAGCCCTAAGAATTTTCCTCAGCAATTTCTCTACAACTGACATGAGACTCACTGGTCAATAGTTCCCAGGATTTACTCTTGTTCCCTTCTTAAACAGAGGTGCAACATTAGTCACTCGCCATTCCTCCTGTGGACATGAAGATATTGGTCAAGGGCCCAGCGATTTTTGCCTCTTGCCTCCTTCAATAACCTGAGGAAAATCCCATCAGGTCCAGCTTAATGTTCACTGGGAGGCCCAGCACTTCCTCCTCCATGACATCTAAATGCCCTGATGTATTTATACACTCAGCACTGATCTCCTGGTCCTCCGTGTCCTTTTCCTTGGTAAATACTGAAGCAAAGTACTCATTAAGTACCTTATTTACATTCTCTGCATCCAAGCAAATGTTCTTCTCTTAATCTTTGAGTGGTCCCACCCTCTCCCTAGTTGTCCTTTTGTTCTTGATATGTGTTTAGAAAGCCTTGGGGTTCACCTTAATCCTACTTGCCAAGGACTTTTCGTGGCCCCTCTGACTTTCCTATTTCCCTTCTTTAGTCCTTTTCTGGTTTCCTTATTCTCCTCGTGCTCTGTTTGACCCTGACTTGCAAAGCTTTACATACTTTTCCTTTATCTTCTTGCCTAAGTTCATCACCGCTCCGGACATCCAAGGTTCTCTTGTCTTTCGATCCTCATCTTTCCTTCTAACAGGAACATACCAGGAACCATCTGTTTGATTGATCTTCAAACGCCCTCCACACGCCTGATGTTGACTTACCGGAAAAACAATTAACATTTCTTAGTTCCTACCTAATGATCTCATAACTTGCCCTTTAAAACTCTCCCACAAGGACCTTACCTATCCTTGTGTTAGAGCTATCCTGAAGAAGGAGAAGGAGTTGTGGTCACTGTCCCCTAACCGCTCACCCACTGACAGGTCAGTCTCCTGGCCAGGCTTATTATCCAACACCAGGTCCAGTACGGCCCCTCCTCTCTTTGGACCGTCCACATATTGATTTAAGAAATCTTCCTGGATACACTTAATAAATTCAGCTCCATCTAAACTAAGAAGGTCCCAGTCTATATTAGGGACGTTGAAATCCCCCATTACAACCCCCCCCCCTTTTTTTGCACTTTCCCTTAATCTGATTACGTATCTGTTCCTCAGTGTCCTGGTGGCTACTGGTGGGGGGGGGCAGGGTCTGGAATACAATCCCAGCATTGCACCCTTCCTATTCTGAGTTCCACCCGAATGGACTCGGTCTCTGACCCCTCCATTGTATGTTCCCTGAGTGAATACTGTCCCTGATTGGTAGTGCAACTCTGCCCCCTCATTTACCTTCTCCTCTACCTTCAAAAACCTCCTTCTAAAACCTTGAAAACCTGGTACATCCATTCACCCATTCCTGCCCCTCAACCAAGATCATCACCTGTACCCATAAACTCCAAGCATTAAAATATACACACTTCAAACCCTCTGACCTATCATACCCGTTATATCAATTTTGCCTTCAATTCTTTTCCTGCTGGTCCAATCCTTACTGTACCGACCAGGGTCTCCGGCTCCCAACCCCTTGCAAGACTAATTCAGACTCTTCCAAATAGCATCAGCAAAACTCCCGGCCAGGATATCGGCTCCCCCGCCAGTCCAAGTGCAACGCGTCCCTCTAATATGGGTCATCCATTCCCCAGATCCAAGAACTTGAAATTCTGTCCCCTGCATCATCTCTGCATTCATCTGGGCTATCACCTCATTCCTGCCTGCACTAGCCCATGACACCGGGAGTAATCCGGAGATTACAACCCTGTTGGTCCTTCTCTTCAGCCCTTATCATAACTTTCCATACTCACTGCACTGGATCTCTTCCCCTTTTCTGCCTATGTCTTTGGTGCCAACGACTTCTGGTTGTTTCCTTCTCCCTTGAGAATATCCTACAGCCGCTCCAATACATCGTGGATTCCAGCACCCAGGAGACAGTGCATCATCCTGGAGTCTCTTTTGCCTCCGCAAAATTTCCCTTTTGTCCCCCTAACTATCGAGTCCCGTATAACTACCACACGGCCCGACCTTGCCTTTCCCTGCCGAGACTCAAAGCGAGCCCCAGTCTGGCAGCGGTTGCTGAGATCTGATGGGCCATTCCCACCCCTCCCCAGCAGTATCCAAAGGAGTATACTTGTTGCTGAGGGGAGTGGCTACAGGGGAACCCTGCAGTGATGTCCT
The DNA here is from genome assembly GCF_030144855.1 of Hypanus sabinus. Classification (NCBI taxonomy): domain Eukaryota; kingdom Metazoa; phylum Chordata; class Chondrichthyes; order Myliobatiformes; family Dasyatidae; genus Hypanus; species Hypanus sabinus. Next base: position 23,815,743 of record NC_082734.1, read on the forward strand.
ATTCCCATTACATTTCCTGGTGGTCCCCCATCTACTGTCCAAAGCCTGCCCTCCGGGTGCGAGCAGCTCTTCACGAGTCTCATCTATGATGTCTCCATTCTCCCGAGTGATCCTGAGTACGTCCGACTCCAGCTCCAACCAGGAGCTGAAGTTGGGTGCACTTCCCGCAGATTTCGTCATCGGGTGTCCTGAATTCCCCCATCTGACAGGAGGAGCATTCCGTCCTGGCTGCCCTGTCCCAGTAAAGAAAAAGGCTTGCCCCTCCTTAACTGCGCCTCCGCCTGTTCATGCCGAAGCCTGTTCAGCCGAAGCCTTCACACTCTATCACCGGCACACTCCCACAATGGCCGCTCCACCTGAGCCTACACTCTTTTTATTTGCAGCTGAGGTGACACCGACACAGTCCAAAAAGACCAGCCTTACCCGAATCTGCTCTCTTTATCCTTTTACCAGGACACAATGAAAAGCTGACTTGCATACTGTTCATGCAGATCAAACTGTCACACGGTGCATTGAGCTAGAATAAGGTCAAACCATAACAATGCAGAACAAAGTGTAAAAGCTTCCAAGAATGTGCAGGGCAGGTTAATGGCCAAGTGCGCGTTCAGAGTGAGGCAGATCGTGGAGCCAAGAGTACAAGAGATCCGTTCTGGTATAGTGGTGTAGAAGTTGTCCTTCGGCCTAGTAGGACAGGCTTTCAGGCTTCATTTTCTTCTGCCTATTGGGAGAGGAGTGAAGAGGGAATCTCTGAGGTGGGTGGTGTCTTGCTGAGGCAGCAGGAATCACTGATGGATTCCATAGAGGGGTAGCTGGTTTCATGTGGTGTCCTAAGCTGTGTCCAAAGCTCTTCACTTTCGTGTGATCATGCGCAGACAGTTGGCATACCGGGCTTTGATGAGAACTGTTCCCACTACCTGTGGACCCTCCTTCCAGACTTTTCACAATTCTCAATATTTATTGCTTACATATTTATTATTATTGCATTGATTTTTTTTGTTATATTTGGATATTTTGTCACCTTTTGCACGCTGATTATTTGTGTATTTGTTTACGGAGATACCATGCGGAAAAGGCCCTACCGGCCCTCCGAGCTACACCGCGCGGCAGTCCCCCAATCCTGGCCCGATCACGGGACAATTCACAATGACCAATTAACCGTCCAACCAGTACGACCGTCTTTGGACTGTGGGAGGAAACTGGAGCAACCTGGAGAAAACACGCGGCCACAGGGAGAAAGAACAAACTCCTTACAGGTAGCGGTGGGAATTGAATCCAGATTGCCTGTTTGAATCCAAAGTGTTGTGGCCTACTATTACGTTACCATGGAGATTTTATGGCCATCTTGTTGTGTGTGGTTTTTCCATTGATCCTTTTGTGTTTCTTCCTATCTGTCTACTGTAAAAGTAGTAAATTGGTTAACGAAGTACATATATGTCACCATGTATATGACAACATATGACATATATGTTCCTTGATAATAAATTTATTTTGAAGTTCCCAACACAGAGGGGAAATGGCCACATTGAACCCCAGCCAGATTCATCTCGAGCAGGTAATAGTGAGTTTTGAAGGCTGTGAAACTGCTGAAAGAAAGTTGTCTATGTGGAAGTGAAGAGTTAGTGAACTTTAAGTTGATTGAACTAATGGCCGTTAATGAAAAGATAGTCAATGGGCCAAGTTGTAATCTGGTTCTGCATTTACTTTGGCTTAATTGCTAAAGAAACTCAGCATGTCTCTTTTGAGCCTTACCAGTTCGTAGCCACTACGCAATAGATCATATTCTGCCGGGGCACATCACGACAACAAGCCATTGATAAGGGATGCTGCCTTCCAGCTGTGAGTCTCTGGGTTTGTAAGTTTATAGATGATACCAAGATTAGCGGTGTTGTGGATAGCGTAGAAGACTGGCAAAGAATACAGTGCGATATGGATCAGTTGTGGATATGGGCAGAGAGATGGTGAGGTGTTGCACCTTTGGTGGGCAAATGCAAGGAGACAGTACACTGTTCAGGGCAAGACTCTTAGCAGTGTTGCTGAACAGAGAGATCTTGGGGTGCAAGTTCATAGCTCCTTGAAAGTGGGAATGCAGGTCGATAGGGCGGTTAAGAAGGCTTTTGGAATGCTTACTTTCACGGAGGTCAAAAGTCATGAGGTTATGTTGCAACTTCTATAAAAGTCTGGTTAGGCCACATCTGGAATATTGAGTACAGTTCTGGTCACCCCGATATAGGAAGGACGTTGAGACTTTGGAGAGGGTGCAGAAGAGATTTTACCAGGATACCAGAATGTGTTATCACGAGAGACTGGATAAACTTGGGTTGTTTTCTCTGGAGCCTCAGATGCTGAGGGAAGACCTGATGGGGGTTTTCAAGATTATGAGAGGCATAGATAGAGTGGACAGAGAGCATCTGTTTTGCAGGGTTGAAATGTCTAATACCAGAGGGCATGTATTGAAGGTGAGAGGGGATTGGGTCAAAGGGAATGTAAGAGGTAGGTTTTTTACTCAGAGTGGTGGATCTCTGGAATGATGGTAGAGGCAAATGCATTAGATAGGCAGATGAATGTAAGCAAGATGGAGGGATATGGACATTGTGTAGATACGAGACATTAGTGTTTGGGTGTTTTTGATTTGCTTTTCAGCTGGTTCAGCACAACATTGTGGGCCAAATGGCCTGTTGCTGTGCTGTAGACTCGTGGTCTTCCAGAGTTATTGATGTCAAAAAGGCACCTTTTTACACTCTTCTTTGTGAAATTAACTCCTTTCTCATATATGTGCTTAGTGTTTGAAACAATCAAGTTATTGCTGATTTTCGTTAACCTGCTCAGCCATCTAAGGTCATCAGGGAGGAGGTACAGGAGCCTCAGGACCCACACCACTAGAGTCAGGAACAGTTATTGCCCATCAACCATCAGCCTCTTGAACCAGTGGGGGTAACTTCACTCGTCCCACCACTGAACTGGATACTGTGGTAGGGACACTATTACAGCTCGGGGCATCCCAGAGTTTGTAGTTCAATTTCAGCACCGTTCCGTAAGGAATCTCTGTAAGTCGTCCCCCCCCCCTCCCGTGGAATGTGTGGGATTTCTCCTGGTCCTCCAGTCCAAAGACATACTGGGTCGCTTCACTGGGCATTGTAAATGATCCTGCTGTGATTAGGTTAGGGTTAATCTGGTTGTCGGGGGCAACATGACTCTGTGCTGCATTGCTAAATTAGTTAATTAATCAACTGCTTTCTCAATCTGTGGACTCAATTACAAGGACTCTTCGTCTCATGTTCTCAATATTTATGACTTATTAATCTTTCTATTGGTATTTCTTTTTTTCTCTCTTTTGTATTTGCAGTTTGTTGACTTTTGAACATTGGTTCAATCATGTTTGTTGGATTTACTGTGAATGCCCATAAGAAAATGAATCTCAGGGTTGTATATGGTGGCATATATGTTTCAAAGGTACATTTAATATCGGAGAAATGTATACAATGTACATCCTGAAATTCTTTTTCGTCTCCACAAACATCCATGAAAACAGAGGAGTGCCCCAAAGAATGAATGACAGTTAAATGTTGGAATCCCAAACTCCCCCTCCCATCCACAAACAGCAGCAAAGCAACAACCCCCCCCCTCTCGCCCACCAGCAAAAACCATCAGCCCCCCCCCAATAGGCACTCCAGCGTGCAGCAAAGCATCAGTAAAGTTACAGACTTGCAGAACCCCAAAGGCTACTCTTTCACCCGGTATTTGACAGACCACAGGCTCTCCCTCTCCCTAATAGGGGAAAAAGAGGGGTCCCCGTTTCACAGTGAGACGGGGCAACATAACAAAACAACTCGCCGATTTATGGTGTTAAAAGTCCATTGCGTCGCTTCTTCCAAGCTCTGTGCCCAAAGAACTCGGGTCTCTGGGCACACGGCCAGCTGGCTGCTTTCGAGCTTCCGCGTACTCCCACAACACATCAGGCGGCGGCACCGGCCTCGAATCAGCCCACCCCTAGAGCCACGAAAATCCGACACCCTGAAGGTGTACCAGTCTTCCAGGCTGCGTCCTTGGCGTGTCGATAAGCTTACTTTGAGCTTTGTACCTCGACTTGCGTGTCCCCGTACCCCAGTGATTGCGTGCTCCAGCTAGCTCAGCCCGACCTGCCGAGTTCCTCCAGCATTGTGTGTGTGCGTGTGCGTGGCCGCCTCAGCAGAACGTCACGCCTCTGCGCTGCATGGATGGAAGTGTGGAGCACCAGGATACACTGATCTCTGTCTCGCACAGGTGACGAAAAGGGGGGAGGTCTTGAGCATACATAAAGACATCACCATGGTGACCGTGGGAGTGACATCCACAAGCCCGAGCTTTTTCCTTCCGAATGTCATGCTACTTGCCCGACCCATCAACAGCCTGAGGGAGATGGTGTGCAACTGCCGAATCTCAACCGATAGATGCCCCATGGAGCTCACCAGGTAAGGGAGTGGGGGGCACAAGGGAACCCTGCTTGAGGAGCCACAGAAGCATTCAGTAGCCAGACTGCCACAGGTTGTTGGGGGTGAAAGGTGAGGTAAACTAGTGTACTTGATAATGTCAGTGGAGAATGGGAATAGTTGGACACTAAATCTTTTTATTTTAACTGTGCTTTCCAGCCTAACAAGCCTAGCCCACTTAATTACACCCACGTGACCAATTAACCTACCAGCCCAGGTGCCTTTGAGATGTAAGAGGAAACCGTTGCACCAGGCCGAAACCAACACAGTACCGGCAGCTACAGGAATTGAACCGGAGTTGCTGGTGCAGTAACTTGAATCGATTTGAATTTGAATTTATTTAAATCTCACATCCCCCATCCCACAACGTGAGGAAGTACAACCCTTTGCGTTATGGCTCCATTGCGATGCACAGGCATGTGAATTTAAAGGTCTAATGGCTTGTAGAAAGAAGCCCGTCGGTCCCAGCTTTAACTCTGCAACACCATTTGTCAGACGGGAACAGCTGAACCGGTTTATGGTCGGGGTGACTGGTGTCCCCGATGATCTTCCTGAGCTCTTTTACGCACCTGCTGTTGTAAATGTCCTCAGCGGAGGGAAGTCCACATCCAGAGATGCCCTGGACTGTCTGTATCACCCTCTGCAGTGCTCAGTGATCGAGGCGGTGATACGGCCAGTCAGGATGCCCCTGTAGAAGGTCTTGAGGATTTGGGGGTCATGCCAAACTCCTTCAGGCGCCTGTGGTGGAAGGGAAGCTGTTGTGCTTTTGTTTTGCCACAAAGCCGGTGTGTGCAGTCCAGGTGAGATCTTCAGTGATGTGAATACCGAGGAACCTGAAACTGGTCACCCTCTCAACTGCAGTCCCATCGATGCCTGTCTCCATTCCTCCTGTAATCCACCATCAGCCTGTTGGACATTGAGGGAGAGGTTGTTACCTTGGCACCACTGTGTCAGGGTGTCAACCTCTCCCCTGTCATAGTGGTATGCTAACCGTGGCACTGCCTCCACCCCGTTGTTCACCTCTCAACATCTCATTGACACAGTTCCGGACTTCTCGGAGTGGTCAAGTTAGAATCAGATCCATTAGGAGACCAAGACAGAGGTACACCCTAAGTGGGTTGCTTTCAATTGCTTTTTTTGTGTGTGTGTGTGTGGGGGATATAGACGTGAATAAGGCCCGTTCCTAACTGACCCTGGGGGGCCTAGCAGTGAGCTGCCTTCTCGAACCTTTGCAGTTCTTCTGGTGAAGGTGCTGTTGGGGAGAGAATCATAGGAATTGGACCCAGTAATGACATAAGTGTAACACGCAGGCGAAATGCAGGAGGAACTTATCAGTGGTCACTGTTCTCAGCCCGAAATCCTAACTACTTATTTCCCTCCGTAGATGCAGCCTAACCTGACAACCTTTCACCACTTGGAGTACTGTGCTCAGTTCTCGTTAACTCAGGAAGGATGTGGAAGCCATAGAAAGGGTGCAGAGGAGATTTACAAGGATGTTGCCTGGATTGGGGAGCATGCTTATGAGAATAGGTTGAGTGAACTCGGCCTTTTCTCCTTGGAGTGACAGAGGATGAGAAGTGACCTGGTAGATTTGAGGCATCGATCGTGTGGATAGTCAGAGGCCCTTCCCCAGGGCTGAAATGGCTAGCACAAGAGGGCACAGTTTTAAGGTGCTTGGAAGTAGGTACAGAGGAGACGTCAGGGTTAAGATTTTTATGCAGAGCGGTGAATGCGTGGAATGGGCTGCTGGCAATGGTGGTGGAGGCGAAAACGATAGGGTCTTTTAAGAGACTCCTGGATAGGTACATAGAGCTCAGAAAAATAGAAGACTGTGGGTAACCCTAGGTAATTTCTGAAGTCAGTATATGTTTGGCATAGCATTGTGGGTCAAAGGGCCTGTACGGTGCTGTAGGGTTCGTGTGTGTTCTTCTGGATTTCGAGCATTGGCAGAATCTCTAGTATAATGACGAAAGATCTGTCTAGTATATCCAGTCAGGGTGGTGTGCGAGACTGAGGACAACCTACAGGCAGTGGCTTTATTCATGACGAGAGGCCATGACGCGAATGGTTTGGACCCAAGTGCTGGAGTGTCCAAGGCTGGAATCGAGACGGAGTATTAAGCTGTAACGAGAACTGAACAGAAACACAATGCTAGGCAAATTATATTTATTAGATAGTTGTTCAAAAGACATAAAACAATTATCCAAAAATAAATCAGAAAATCATAGTATTCCTTTAGTCTTCCAAGCTGAATAAGCTTGATCCATAATAGAAGGATGGAAAAAGAAATTGGATACAATAGGAATAGTTAAAACAAATTGATTCAACCCAAAAAATTTCCGAAATTGAAACCATATACGTAAAGTGTGTTTGACTGTCGGATTGTCAAGTCGTTTATGCAATTTAGAAAGAGCAAAGGGAAGAGAAGTCCCTAAAATAGAACCCAATGAAAATCCTTGTACAGATTTAGTTTCCAGACTTACCCAATGAGGGCTAGGAGATAAATCCCAGTCCCTTAACCAACATTTCAAATATCGAATATTAATTGCCCAATAATAAAATCTAAAATTAGGCAATGCCAATCCACCTTCCTTCCTTGCCTTCTGTAAATATCTTTTTAGATATTTACAGATTAGGAACTTCTTAAACACTGTACTTCCTACCTTTCCAAATCTTGATTCTTCAGGTATTTTGGAGAAATTGTTAGAACTAAACCCTTTTCAGAAAAGTGTAATATCAAATATTTACAATATAATTATGAAAATACATTCAGAGGCCTTTTATAAGATTAAAAATGATTGGGAAAGAGAACTTTACTATCCCTATTGGGATAAAATTCTTCAATTAGTTAATTTATCTTCTATATGTGCTAAATATTCATTGATACAGTTTAAAGTAGTGCACAGGGCTCATATGTCCAAGGATAAATTGGCTCATTTTTATTCCCATATAAATCCTATATGTGACAGATGTCATTCTGAGATAGCTTCTTTAACTCGTATGTTTTGGTCATGTCCGCTTTTGAATAAATATTGGAAAGACATTTTCTGTATTATTTCCATGGTATTGAACATTGATTTACAACCTCATCCTATTACTGCAATCTTTGGTTTACCAATGATGGAGTCAATTCATTTATCTTCTTCTGCTTGTTGGATGATTGCATTTCTTACATTAATGGCTAGAAGATCTATTTTGTTGAATTGGAAAGAAATTAATCCCCCTACCGTATTTCATTGGGTTTCTCAAACTATGTTATGTCTAAGTTTGGAGAAAATTAGAAGTGTCATATATGACCCTTCTATTAAATTTGAAAAGATTTGGAGGCCATTCATTCAATATTTTCACATGATGTAATTTGACCCTGTTCCAATCCTATTTGTTTTTCAGGTTTTGATTTTATATATATGTTGAGAGGATCGGAGTTGGAGACACTGATGATTTTGTATTTTTTTATATAGATACTATAAACAGCCCATCTTTTTTAGTCTATCCACCGACTACTACAAACCTACTAACTCCCACAGCTACCTAGACTATTCCTCCTCCCACCCTGTCTCCCGCAAAAATGCTATCCCTTTCTCTCAATTCCTCCGCCTCCGCCGCATCTGCTCTCAGGATGAGGCCTTACATTCTAGGACAAAGGAGATGTCTTCCTTTTTTAAAGAAAGGGGCTTCCCTTTGTCCACTATCAACTCTGCTCTCCATCGCGTCTCCCGTATTTCACGCACCTCTGCCCTCACCCCACCCCCCCCCCACCAGTCCACCAGGGATAGAGTCCCCCTGGTCCTCACCTATCACCCTACCAGCCTATAGATCCAACGTATAATCCTCCGTAACTTCCGCCACCTCCTACATGATCCCACCACCAGCCACATCTTCCCCCCCCCCCCACTCTCGGCTTTTCGCAGGGATCGCTCCCTACGCAACTCCCTTGTCCATTCATCCCCCCCATCCCTCCCCACCGACCTCCCTCCGGGCACTCATCCCTGCAAACGGAAGAAGTGCTACACCTGCCCCCACACTTCTTCCCTCACCACCATCCCAGGCCCCCGACAGTCCTTTCAGATGAGGCACCACTTCACCTGCAAGTCAACTGGAGTGATATACTGTATCCGGTGCTCCCCATGTGGCCATTTATACATTGGGGAGACCCGCTGCAGACTGGGAGACCGTTTCGCCGAACACCGGCGCTCGGTCCTCCAGCAGTGGCGGGATCTCCCTGTGGCCACACACTTCAATTCCACAGACCACTCCCACTCCGACATGTCTGTCCAAGGCCTCCTCTACCGTCAAGATGAGGCCACATGCAGGTCGATGGAGCAATACCTTATCTCCCACCTAGGTAGCCTCCTTCCTGCCGGCATGAACATCCAACTCACAGACCTCCATTGATACCCCTGCCCCACCCTTACCCCCAACCCTATCTATTATTTTAGTCTGGTTCTCTTTCTCTCTCTTTTCCCCCCCTCGCTATAATCTCCCCCCAGCCCTACCTTTTTTTCTCTTTTATTTCCCATAATTCTCCATCTTCCCCCTAGCCCATTTCCCTCCAGCCTATCACTTCCCAGCTCTCTACTTCATCCGTCCCCTGACTTCTTATCCCCCCTCGACCATCCCATGTTACTTCACTCCTGATGAAGGGTTTCGGCCCGAAACATCGTCACTACCTCCTCCCATAGATGCTGTCTGGCCTGCTGAGTCCTGCCAGCATTTTGTGGTTTCCATTTTTTTTCTTTTTTTTTCTTTTTTTTTACTTTATTAGTTAGTGGTTAGTTTGTTAGATTAGTTTTTCTTAGGGTAATAATATTTTATTTTTCTCTTTTCTGTTTTTTTTTCCCAACATGATATACCTAGTTTTTTTTTGTTTCATTTATATGACATTTGTATCATTCATGATTTGGGAAGACTTAACTATATTGTACTTATTGCTTGTGTATCCTTTTATGTTCATTTTAATTTTGTAAGTTTGTAATCCCATTATCTATGCACTAATCTTATCATGTTGATATTAATAAAAAGATTGGGGGAAAAAAAAGAAACACAATGCTAGACGATATCTCTTGTTAGAGCACTAAACCACCAAACCTCAGTTCAGGGGCTCTTTAAATACTCAATTCTTGATGCCCAAACCATGTCTGCTAATTAGCAGGATGCTCCTGAATGCTTAAGAGTCACAGCAGCTATCCATATCCATACTGGAGCGTCTAAACCTCAGAAAATGGCACAGTAGAGTGCATGTCGTATTATCCCCCTATATTATCCCCACTGTCCGTGGCCTAGATGGGTTTGCAAGCTGTTGTCAAGGTAGCCTGAGCGAATAACTTCAAGGGACTTTGTACATCGGCCGCTGTGTGGCCAGCCAACGGTGGGGGAAGGTGGTAGTGAGGGATTAGGCTGGTGGCTGGGTGCCAATCAATCACATTGCTTTTACCCAGATGGTGTTGGGTGGCTGGTGAACTGCCAGTCCTGGATACCCAGCCTCTGAGCTGCTCCTGTTGTCACCATGGTAATCAAAGAGCCACACTGCAGGGAAACAGGGCCTTAAGCCTGTTGGGTCTCACTGACCAGCAAATAACCATTTGGACTAGGGAAAACACAGAACATTACAGCAAAGTACAGGCCCCAGTAGAGCGATGTTTGGGGCTAGCACATGTAGCAAATATGTTTAACTGATATCAGCCACTAGCCGTCAGATTCAAACAGGAATTGTGGATGAAATCTGAAATGCAGCTCTCAACAATGGCCCCTAAGAACGGTTAATTGGAAGAACAGACAACGCTGACTTAAATTCATTACTTGTATGTGTTTGGATGTCTGTAATACAGGTGCGAACAGGGAGGAGTGATGGTGGGAAGATCCAGGCATTTGAAACTGTTACATGTGATTCAAAGGAAGCATTGTAAATATGGAATTGTCCTTTGAACTTTAGCCTGAATCCTCTGACCTTTAGCATATAAAATATCATGTAAAGTTGGGCTAGGCAGACCTCTTGCTCTGAAAGGGGCTCTCTCTCTTTCTCGCTCTCTCTCGTGACTCCAAAGGTTGTCAGTTCATTTGTGATACTTTGACAAATAAAGACCCTGCCTCATATCTACCTGTACTTCCCTCTGGTGACTTCATTCATGCAGGCAGGGGCATAACATTGTGCTGACCTTTTAACCTACTCTAACATCCTTCAACGTGCCCTTCCATTTTTCTATTATCCTCGTGTCTAACTGAGAGAACTAACCAGAAACCCATCAACCTCCTTTGAATGATTTGGCCTCCACAGCCATCGAAGCCAATGAATCTTACAGATTCACCAGCCGCTGTCTAGGGGAGGTGGTGTGGACCGACTTGGAGTCAGCCTGCTGTAGGAAGGGTGCAGAAAAGATTCACAAGGACATTGCTAGGACTCAAGGGCATGGGTTATAGAGAGAGGTTGGACAGGCTAGGAAACTGAAGGATGATCTTACAGAGATGTGAGGGGCCTGGACAGGGTGAATGCACCCAGTGTGTTTCCCAACAAGGGAGAATCAAAAACTAGAGGAGATGGGTTTAAGGTGAGAGGGAACTTGAGAGGCAATTTTTTTTACACACAGTGGGTGGTCTGTATAGCTGTCAGAGAATGTCAAGGCAAATACATTAACACTTGGAAGATAAAACAGTACAGAATAGGGCAGGCCCTTCGGCCCACAATGTTAGGCTGGACTCACAGGTGTTAATCCTATCCTGGCCGCACTGTGCAAATCAACCACATGGTGGCAGCAATGAACTGTGACAAGACGTGAAGCCTCAAATGTCAAACAAGGAAGGTGATTAGCCTTCAGGATTGTCATACTTGCCAATTCAGAATGAAGAGTTTAATAAAATAAGAGCTCGCATCCCTCCTATACCCTGCTTATTCCAGGTCCTCTTACTGTCTGCTTCCTGTGGCTCTGATTTACTGAGCTCTCAGTTCATGCTGTTGTGTTTCATCTCTCCTCCTCCTTCCAACTCTCTGCGGCCTCTAACGAGTCTCCGAAGACTTCCCTCTTACATATCCTCCTCTTCTGTCGCCCCACCGTTCCTGACCCAAAGCCATTGGTACAAGTAGCGTGGTGGTTAGCAACCCTGGTTCAATTCCCGCCACTATTGGTAAGGAGTTTGTACACTCTTGTGACCTCTGGGTGCTCCAGTTTCCTCCCACAGTCCAAAGACATATCGGTCAGTTGGCAGGTTAAATTAGATTAGGCTAGGATTAAATTGGGGGTTGCTGCATGATTATTCTGCACTGATTCTCAATAAAATTAAATAAAATAGTTGCGTCCTGACACTGTCTGTTAATAATGATGGCAATTACATCAATATGTATTTGTCTGCATGTGAATAACCAATCTGCCTGCTGTTGTAATAACATTTAATGTGGAAGGTACCTTGCAGTCTGCCTGCCTCTGTGGAAGAAAGCCTGTACAGGTCTTGATGAAGGGTCGCAGCCTTCCCTGGTTTTGATAATCTATAATCAATACCTAATTCCTGGGAAGTTCATTTCCCTTCCCAGGTTCTGCCTGATCTGCTGAGTTCCTTCAACGTTTTATAAGACCATAAGACATGGGAGCAGAATTGGGCCATTCGGCCCATTGAGTCTGCTCCGCCATTCAATTATGGCTGACTTATTATCCCCCCCCCAACCCCCCATTCTCCTGCTTTCTCTGTTTAACCCTGACCAATCAAGAACCTATTGCTTTCAATATACCCAATGACTTGTCCATGGCAATGAATTCCACAGATTCACCACCCTCTGGCTGAAGAAATTCCTCCTCATCTCTTGTCCTAATGGGAAATCCTTCCATTCTGAGGCTGTTCCCTCTAGTCCATAATCCTGCGGAAGGATTTTCTCCAGGTGTTATGTAAAAAGAGGTTGTTCTTGTTCCATCAAAGGCAGGGACATGTGACCTATCAATTAGCTGGTGTCTGTTCCCATTGATGTTCCCAAGATACGTTGCAGCATTTTAGCCCAACTTTAAGACGCAATTCTTTCAATATTTTCTTATGATCTGTGTATTTGGCAAGTGAGGATTTGTTGCCCTTTTCCTGAGGTTTCCCCAGGGTTGAAATGTCTAATTCTAGAGTGCATTGATCGAGGACGAGGGGGTGGATGTGGCTTCCTTCAGTTCAGTTTCAGTTCATTGCCGTTTAGAAACCACAAATGCAACACAGTTAAACAATGAGACAACGTTCTCCAGAATGATGTCACAAAAACACGACAAAACAGACTACACCAGAAAACCAACATAACGTTTGATAATCCCCAAATCCAGAGTCCGGAGAGGCTGCCGCGTATTAATATCGCGCTACCGTCTTAGCGCGTTTCCCGGAAAGGAGCTCCAAATCCCCCAGACAAAACAAGACTACCCAGACACACCAAGTCAGGAGACCAACTCTACCACCCAACAAACCAAAAACTAAAGCTACAAGACCTACACAAAACCACATAGCTACATATAATTATAGTTAACATATGGTTACAACAGTGCAGACAAACCACAAGTGATAAAAAACAGACCATGGGCACAGTAAAAATAGTCCAAAGATGTTAAAAGACTATAAGTTCGAAAGTAACAGGGATAAGCTCAGAGGCAATATCCACGGTCAACGGCAACCAAAGGAGGACCTCAAAGGAGATGTGTGGGGCAAGACACAGGGAGTGGTGGGTGGCTGGAATATACTGCCGGGGTTGTAGTGGAGGCAGATATTACAGAGACAATTAAAATGCTCTTGGAGATAGGCACGTGCAGAGTACAGAGGGATATTTACCATGTGCAGACAGCAGGAATTAGGTGTTAATGCTGGTTTATCATCGACTGAGATGCAGTGATTTTTTTTGTTTGCATCCTGTTCATACAGAGCAAGTTATTACATAGTGCATTGAGGTAGATCAAGGTAACAAGTGGCAGATGGAGTTCAACCTGGAGAAGAGTGAGGTGGTACACTTTGGAAGGACAAACTCCAAGGCAGAGTACAAAGCAAATGGCAGGATACTTGGGAATGTGGAGGAGCAGAGGGATCTGGGGGTACATGTCCATAGATCCCTGAAAGTTGCCTCACAGGTAGATAGGGTAGTTAAGAAAGCTAATGGAGTGTTAGCTTTCATAAGTCGAGGGATTGAGTTTAAGAGTCGTGGGGTAATGATGCAGCTCTATAAAACTCTAGTTAGTACTGTGTCCAGTTCTGGTTGCTTCACTATAGGAAGGATGTGGAAGCATTGGAAAGGGTACAGAGGAGATTTACCAGGATGCTGCCTGGTTTAGAGAGTATGCAATATGATCAGAGATTAAGGGAGCTAGGGCTTTACTCTCTGGAGAGGAGGATGAGAGGAGACATGATAGAGGTATACAAGATATTAAGAGGAACAGATAGACGCCTCTACCCCAGGGCACCACTGATCAGTGCAAGAGGACATGGTTTTAAGGTAAGGGGAGGGAAGTTCAAGGGGGATATTAGAGGAAGGTTTTTCACTCAGAGAGTGGTTGGTGCGTGGAATGCACTGCCTGAGTCAGTGGTGGAGACAGACCCACTAGTGAAGTTTAAGAGACTACTAGACAGGTATATGGAGGAATTTAAGGTGGAGGGTTATATGGGAGGCAGGGTTTAAGGGTCGGCACAGCATTGTGGGCCGAAGGGCCTGTACTGTGCTGTATTGTTCTACGTAACAATGGAGAATAAAGTTCAGTGCGGGTAAACGATAAGGTGTGAGATGATATGGGGTACATTGTGAGGTCAGGAGTCCATCTTATTGTCCAAGAGTGTGGTAGCAGTCGGATAGAAGCTGTCCTTGAGCTTGGTGGTTCATGCTTTCAAACGTTTGTATTTCCTCCCGGATGGGGGGCGGGGAGGGAGAGAATGTTCGGGGTGGGTGGGTAGGGTGTTTGGTTGTGCTGACTGCCTTTACCGAGGCAACGAGACATAGACAGAATCTGTGGAGGGAAGGCTGGATCTCGTGACGTGCTGAGCTGAATCCACAACTCTGCAATTTCTTTAGCTCAACTCGTTTGGCACCGAATTGCGGGCCAGGTTATACATCCTACACCTAGAACACCCGTATACAGTGTTGAGCTTCTTCAGAGAGTAAGCACAATACAAATATAATGCCCTGGTTAAGATTTATCCCGCTCTGCTGTAGGTATTTAATTTCAGCAGTGATCTGCAAAGCAGCACGTCCTGCTGATAGAATGTTTTGGCTTCGGCTTGAGATAAGATGCCACGTTGTTTAACTTGGGAATGTTGTGTCAGCCGTTCGGGATGGTGGGACCAGGAGAAAGTTATTTCTTACCGACCGACAATTGTGGAGGAATAACATATACACAGCAATCGCTCAGGTCGACGTTTCTTTAGTCGGAACTTCACAACGCCTCTACACCCCCTCACCGACCACCCACCCACCGCTCACCCCCTTCCTATCCCCAATCCCTCCCTCTCCCCCCCCCCCCACCTGTTTTCTTTTGGCTCCTCGCTCTTTTCCTCGCCCTGTCTGTATTCTGCTCAAGTCAAGTCAAGTCACTTTTATTGTCATTTCGACCATAACTGCTGGTACAGTACACAGTGAAAATGAGACAACGTTTTTCAGGATCATGGTGTCACATGACACAGTACAAAAACTAGACTGAATTACGTAGAACAACACAAAAAAACTACACTAGGCTACAGAACTACCCAGGACTGCATAAAGTGCACAAAACAGTGCAGGCAATACAATAAATAATAAACAAGACAAGAGGGCAGTAAGTTGGTGTCGGTCCAGGCTCTGGGTATTGAGGAGTCTGATAGCTTGGGGGAAGAAACTGTTACATAGTCTGGCCATGAGAGCCCGAATGCTTCGGAGCCTTTTCCCAAACGGCAGAAGGGAGAAGAGATTGTATGAGGGGTGTGTGGAGTCCTTCATAATGCTGTTTGCTTTGCGGATGCAGCGTGTAGTGTAAATGTCCGTGATGGCAGGAAGAGAGACCCCGATGATCTTCTCAGCTGACCTCACTATCCACTGCAGGGTCTTGCGATCCGAGACGGTACAATTTCTGAACCAGGCAGTGATGCAGTTGCTCAGGACGCTCTCAATATAACCCCTGTAGAATGTGATGAGGATTGGGGGGTGGGAGATGGACTTTTCTCAACCTTTGCAAAAAGTAGAGACGCTGCTGGGCTTTCTTTGCTGTGGAGCTGGTGTTGAGGGACCAGTTGAGATTCTCTGCCAGGTGCACACCGAGAAATTTGGTGTTCTTAACGATCTCTACCGAGGAGCCGTTAATGTTCAGCGGGGAGTGGTTGCTCTGTGCCCTCCCAAAGTCAACAACCATCTCTTTTGTTTTGTTCACATTGAGACAGGTTGTCGTCTCTGCACCAGTCCGTTAGCCGCTGCACCTCCTCTCTGTAAGCTGACCCGTCGTTCTTGCTGATGAGACCCACCACGGTGGTGTCACCGGCGAACTTGATGATATGGTTCGAGCTGTATGTTGCAGCACAGTCGTGGGTCAGCAGAGTGAACAGCAGTGGGCTGAGCACGCAACCCTGGGGGGCCTCGTGCTCAGTGTGATGGTGTTGGAGATGCTGCTCCCGATCCGGACTGACTGAGATCTCCCAGTCAGGAAGTCTAGGATCCAGTTGCAGAGGGAGGTGTTCAGGCCCAATAGGCTCAGCTTTCCAATCAGTTTCTGAGGGAAGATTGTGTTGAATGCTGAACTGAAGACTATGAACAGCATTTGAATGTACATGTCCTTTTCAGTCCTGGTGGGTTTGGGCCAGGTGGAGGGTGGTGGCAATGGCATTGTCTGTTGAGCAGTTGGGTCCAGTGAGGGGGGCAGCAGGGCCCTGATTGCCTCATGACGAGCCTCTCGAAACACTTCATGGTGATAGAGCAAACGTGAGGAAACACGGTGATAGATGTGAGATCAATGGGACTGTAGTCGTTGAGGCAGGACACTTGTCACTGTGCTGTATCTGTGCCATTGTTTGCTTGGTGACGGTCAATGTCTGCTCTCCTTTCCACGTGGACTGTTGGTTCACTCTCCATTTCTCTGACAGGCTTTTCCCCCTCTGCTTCGTGAACATTTCGATCCACGACGTCTACAACCGGCAGCTGCGGTTGAAACTCGCCAACGGCCGTGCCTTTTACCTTCAGCTGTACGTTCACCCGGATTGCGAGAATGAAGTTTTCGAGCGCTGGATGAAACTTGTGGCCCTCCTCCGCAACAGTCCGGAGAACGTGTACGGCTACGAAGCCGTCACTCCTGAGATCGAGTGCATCCTGGAGCAGACGAGCGTCGAGACCTTGGCCACCGAGCTCTCTGACTGGCAGCTGGAAGAACCTGCCATGTCACCGGTAGGTCCAGTCTCTCTTTCAAAGGGTGACGGTGGGGTGGCGGCTTCGCTCTTTAAGGTCAGACCTTTAAACAATAAAATATAAGAGCAGAATTATGCCATTTGGCCCATCAAGTCTGAGCACCCTGGCTGATTTTGTCTATCCTATTTCCCCGCCTGCTCACTGTTTTAACATACAGCATGGAGCACTACAGTACAGGCCATTCAGCCCACAATGATGTGCTGACTTTTGATCCTTCCCTCCCTCATACCCCTCCATTTTTCTTTCATCTATTTGCCTATCTAAGAGTCTCTTAAATCTCCCTAAGGTATCTGTCTCTACAACCATCCTTTGCAGCACATTCCATACACCCAGCATTTTTTAAAAAAACCTCCGACAAGCTTCCTAAACTTTCCTCCAATCTTCTTTTAAAATTACATTCCCCTGTATTATCCAATTTCGCCCTGAGGGAAAAAGTCCCTAGCTATCCAATCGATCGATGCCTCCAATCATCACGTACACCTCTATCAAGTCACCTCTTGTCCTCTTTTGCCCTAGTTTGTTCACCCTATAAGACATGCTCTCGAATCCAAGTAACGCTCAAGCCCCTTACCAGTAAAGAATCTTGCAACCTCTGCCTTCACTTGGTTTCATGCGGCAAAGAATTCTACAGGTTCACCACCCTCTCAGAAGTTCCTCCTCATCTCTGTTCTAAAAGGATGCCCTTGTATTCTAAGGCGGTGCCCTTTGTTCCTCAACTCTACCTCTATTGGAAATATCCTCTTCCCATCCACTATATCCGAGCCCCTCAATATTTGGTAGGTTCAAATGAGATTTCCCCTCATTTTCCTGAACTCCACGCGATTCGGCCCCAAAGGAACCCTGGAGATGATCCTCTGCACCCTCTCCAAAGCCCCCATATTCTTCTTGTCATGGGACAACCAGAACAGCACAAGGTAACAACTGTGATCTAACAGATGCAACTTGACATCTTTACTCTTGTACTCAGTGCTTTGATCGTTAAAAGCAAGGATGCAAACACCACCTTTATCTCTGTTCTCAATTATAGCTACTTACAGGGGAGCTATGGACTTGGGCATCAAGATCCCTCTGTACCTCAGTGCACCTGAAGGTCTTGCCATTAACTACATACTTACTTTGCCCATGAATGTGGACAACAATGCTGTGGATTTGTGGGGTAGGATGCCGAGTTGTAGCATTTTAAGGGAATAATATCTGCTCCTGGTGGTCTTGTCTTAGTTTGCATGTGCTCTTCTTGATGGGTCAATCAGAAGTGGCCCCTCCAGTGCGAGCTGCATTCCGATGGGATTCTTCAGTACCATCTCCAAAGCACCCGCACCCTTCCTATAATGGGGCAACCAGCCTTAACCCCTGCTCCTACCCCTCGGTAACATAGAACTAATGATCTCCCTCTTTCCCCACCCCGCCCCCTTGCGCCAGGCCATGCGGGAGTACTACGAGGCCAATCGCGCCAGCAGCAGGAAGAGCGCGAGGAGCCGGGAGCCTGAAGACTGCAGCACAAGGACGCAGAGCAGGAGCCGGAAGAGCGACTCGGGCAAAGCGGGAGAGAATGTGGGGGAGGCCGAGAACTTTCCGGACTTCAGCCAGGAGCACGAGCCCTGGCCTCCCGTCAAACCGTGGGTATCCCCCTTGTGGGTGCCGTAGGTTTTGTGTGTGTGTGTGTGTGTGTGTGTGTGTGTGTGTGTATATATGGGTGTCAGCAATAGATCACGATGGCTGGAGTTGGGCTGTTACTCAAGAGAAAGTCCAACATCACTGTGGTACGGAGGGAGAGAAGGTGTAGATGTGGAATCGAAACAAGATCCCATCTCCTCTCTCAGAGGGAAGTGTTATTCAATCGAATGGACCAGGGCTACAGTCTCTGTCTCTGCAGCTAAGGTCTCCTCTAACCCCAGCCAAACCAAATTTGGTGGCTGTAATGTGGAAGCAGGTTCACGGGATTGGTTAACACGAGGAAATCTGCAGATGCTGGAAATTCAAACAACACACACAAAATACTGGTGGAACACAGCAGGCCAGGCAGCATCTATAGAGAGAAGCACTGTCGACGTTTCGGGCTGAGACCCTTCGTTAGGACTTCTCGTTATAGATGCTGCCTGGCCTGCTGTGTTCCACCAGCATTACCGACTACAGATAAGCATATTAATCATTTATTTAAAAATAGTTAAAAAACAATTGACCAACCCCCAAGTTACACAAACTACAGAACTAAATATTCAGTTCTAAATATGGTAACTAAATATTCAGCAAATGCTTAGTTAAAAGTGCATGTGGTGCATACCTTCCTGATGGTTCTGCGAGGCATGCCCAGAGAACAAAAAGGAAAGAGAGCGTGTGTTACTCTTTACCCCCGGGGTGTTTGAAACTGGACACCAGGTGCCTTGGCGCGCAAGCCAACGACGGGAAGGGTGCCTGCAGTTTTTAAACTAACTGATCACGAAAGCGGCTTCCGACTGGCAAACAAGCCGCACCCCCACCCCCACACCACAGCGGCGCAGTGAGTAAGTCGCTGCTTCCGAGCTCCCGGATCAATTCCGACGTCCAGCGCTGTCTGTGTGGGGTTTGCACGTTCACCTTGCGACCACGTGGGTTTCCCCCTGGGCGCTCCAGTTTCCTCCCACACTCCAAACAGTGGTCGGACATCTTGTGATTCAAATTCGGATTAATACATGGAAACGTACAGTGAAATGTGCCCTTTGTGCTAAGATGAGCTGGGGACCAAGCTTCACCAACGTAGCATGGCCACGTTGCCCGGCAGAAATGGGAGTAGCGTAGGATTGTTGTAACTGGTCAGTATCAACTCGATGAGCTGAAGGACTTGTTTCCACCCTACCCATCTTAAGAGTTGTTCAGATAACCTTCAGGATAGTTAATATTGAATTAATATTGGTAAAATCAAATCACTGGCCAATGTTGCTGTATATATGGACCTGACTGCGTACAAATTGATGATCTTTTTCCTACAATACAGCATTGCAAAAGTGATTCTGAAAGGTTCAATGCAAATACAGTACAGGTACAAGTACAGGTCCTTTGGCCCATAATATTCTGTTGACCTGTTCTACCATTAATCTAATTTGTCTCTCTTGTCTGGCCCATTACTCTCTATTGTTCTTGCATCCATGTACTGCACCTAAGAGTGTCGTAAGAATCCCAATTGGATCTGCCTTTATCAGTAACCTTGCAGCACGATCAAGCACCTACCATTCTGTGTGTGTAAGAAAAAAAAACAATTTTGACATCCCCTAAACTGTCCTCCATTCACCTTAAAAGAAATTTTAAGTATTAATACTCCGGAATAATGGTGCATAGTTCCCTGAAGGAGGAATCTCATTTGGATAGGGTGGTGAAGAAAGCTTTTGGTATGCTGGCCTTTATAAATCACAGCATTGAGTATAGGAGTTGGGATGTAATGTTAAAATTGTACAAGGCATTGGTGAGGCCGAATTTGGAATATTGTGTACAGTTCTGGTCACCGAATTATAGGAAAGATGTTAACAAAATAGAGAGAGTACAGAGGAGATTTACTAGAATGTTACCTGGGTTTCAGCACCTAAGTTACAGAGAAAGGTTGAACAAGTTAGGTCTTTATTCTTTGGAACGTAGAAGTTTGAGGGGGGACTTGATAGAGGTATTTAAAATTATGAGGGGGATAGATAGAGTTGATGTGGATAGGCTTTTTCCATTGAGAGCAGGGGAGATTCAAACAAGTGGACACGAGTTGAGAGTTATGGGGCAAAAGTTTAGGGCTAACACAAGGGGGAATTTCTTTACTAAGAAAGTGGTAGCTGTGTGGAACGAGATTCCAGTAGAAGTGGTAGAGGCAGGTTTGATTTTGTCATTTAAAGTAAAATTGGATAGGTATATGGACAGGAAAGGGATAGAGGGTTATGGGCTGAGTGCAAGTCGGTGAGACTAGGTGAGAGTAAGCATTCGGCACGGACTAGAAGGGCCAAGATGGCGTTTCTGTGCTTTAATTATTATATGGTATCATCCATTTACTGCTCTGGGAAAGAGTCTCTGTCCACTATTAAAGCCTTCAAAGAGAAAAGCCCTCACTCGCTCAACCTAACCTCATGAGGCATACAAGAGAGAAAAAACTGAGTTAACATTTCAGGTAGATGAAATAATACCTAAGTTTCTTCCTCCACCGACGGTGCTTGATCTGCTGAGTTTTTAATTCAAAACTCCACAGGATGTTTTTTTCTTATTAATGGTAAACTGTTCCATTTGAAAAGGCAGAGGAGGGTGGAAGGGAGCGAGGCTGTGGATGGTGACAGGATTTGCATGGGTTAGGGTTGTGGGAGCAGTGCTGATGTTGTTTGGGCTCAGGGTGCTGAGGCAGGACTGGAGTCTGTGAGAGAGCCACTGGCCGGAGGCAACGTCACAAGGAGAATTGCCAGAAGAAGCAGCAGGGAAATTGAAGAGGAATTCATGTGCAGGGAAGGGTTGTGGAGAACTGCAAAATACAGAGAGTAATAGAGGACAGTTGGAGAATGGGTGAGAAACACATACTCAGTGACCACTTTATTAGGTGAACCTGTACACCTCCTGCTAATCTAATTAGCCAATCATATAGCAGCAACTCAATGCTCAACAGCATGCAGACATGGTCAAGAGGTTCAGTCGTTCAGTCCAAATGTCAGAATGAGGAAGAAATATGATCCCTACTTGACTTTGACCTTGGAATGATTGTTGATGGTTGGAGTAAAGCAGAAAGTGCTGAATCCCTGGGATTTTCACGCACAAAAGTATACAGCTCCAGTGCAGGGGTTCCCAACCTGGGGTCCACAGACCTCGAGGTTAATGGTATCGGTCCGTAGCTTTAAAAAAAAGGTTAGTAACCCCTGCTCTAGAATTGACAACTAATGCTCCAGTGAGTGGCAGTCCTGTGGGGCATAAAAGCCTTGTTAATGAGAGGGATCAGAGGAGAATGGCCAGACTGGTTCAAGCTAACAGGAAGACAACAATAACTCAAATAGCCAAGTGTTACAACAGTAGTGTGCAGAAAAGCATCTCTGAATCTTGAAGTGGATGGGCCACAGCAGCAGAAGACCACAAACATACAATCAGTGGTCACTTTATTGGGTAGAGGAGGTTCTAATAAAGTGGGTACAGGAGGAACCTAATGAAGTCTCAATGGATTAGAGTTGGGGGCATAGGGAAGTGGGTGGTGATAGAAGGGTTGGCTCCAGTCAGAAAGCTCTTGGAAGAGTTTCCTCAGGGGGGAAAAAGCTGCAAAATTTCCTTGTGGGCCATTGGAATCTTCTAGTATTCAGCAGATCAATCGTGTAATCATCTCATCTGATCCCAATGGACTCAGCTTCAAGGCTTTACAAGTAATTTCTTTGGAATTATTTTATATTCTCATTATAATTTGCACAGTTTGTCTTTTGCACGTTGGTTGTCGGTCCTTGTGTGTAGTTTTTCACTGACTCTATTGTTTTTTTTGTTCTACTATGAATGCCCGCAAGAACATGAATCTCGGGGTTGTATGGTATATGATGACCAATGTGCAAAAGACATGCATGTCATCATCATTATGTGCCATATCATATGACATAGGCGATCATTGTCTTTCCGTCACCATGATTATTCCTGGCAGATTTTTCAACAGAAGTGGCTTGGCCCCATTGCCTTCCTCTGGGAGGAAGATGGGTGATGGGTGACCCCAGCCATTATCAATGCTCTTCAGAGATTGTCCTCCTGGCATCAGTGGTCGCTTAACCAGGACCTTTGATCTGCACCAGCTGCTCATATGACCATCCACCACCTGCTCCCACGGCTTCACGTGACCCTAATTGTGGGGCTAAGCAGGTGCTACACCTTGCCCGAGGGTGACCTGAAAGCTCGGGAAGGGAAGGCGTGCCTTACACCTCCTTTGAGAGAGAGCTGTATCTCCACCCCGCCACACATATGTGTACTTTGATAATTTACTTTGAACTTTGAGATTGTCTCCAGCTCTCCCTACTTCACATCTACATGACGTGCTGTCGTAGGAAAGCAGCATCCATCAGCAAGGATCCTCAGCAATCCCCCAGACCATGCTCTTTTAGACAATAGACAATAGGTGCAGAAGTAGACCATTCGGCCCTTCGAGCCTGCACCACTCAATGCTGCCTTCAGGTAGAAGGTACAAGAGCCTCAGGATTCACACCACCGGGTTCAAGAGCAGTCACTACCCCTCAAATATCAGGCTCCTGAGCAAAAGAAGATAACTACATTCATCTACTCTCACAACCAATGATCTCACTTTAAGGACTCTTTATCTTGTTATTTCATGTTCTCGTTATTTATTGCTATTTATTTATATTTGTATTTGCACAGTTTGGTGTCTTCTATGCTCTTGCCCTTTCATTGATCCTGTATACAGTTACTATTCTATAAATTTGCTGACTATGCTCGCAGCAATAATAATATTGGAGTAGTACGTGGTGACGTGTATGTACACTAATAATAAATTTTACTTTGAACCTTAGCCTTGTTCCCGATGTGTGACATAAAATCACTGCATGTGCCCCATTAACTCAATGCGATTTTCCACTAACCGCCGTCGTACTTTATCCAACAGGCCCGAGAGAAAGAAGAAGACCCAAGGTATGATGTTTGTTTGGCACGGAGATCGAGCTGTTTGGGTAAAGTAAGAATGACTTAAGGGGAGGGGAGAGTCCGGGAGGTTAATAAGTGTATCAGAGTTGACCATGATGGTTTGACATTGTTGCCCACCAGAGGGTTTAGTGTAAACATCTAGACACCCATCCCATTTCCAGCTAGTCTTAGCTACTATTTCTCTTTTCTCTCCTTCCTCTGAATCTTAAACCTGTTTTATGCCCTGTTAGAGGTAGAAGGACATCTACGTGAAAGTACAAACCACTCTCCTTCTCCGTGGGTGCTGCAAACCCATTGAATAATTCCAGCACTTTGTGGCACTTGAGAGAACTCGGGGCCCAAACAGATGCTCACGTCACCCTTCACTTGCCCTGTTTCCTTGCACCGTTAACGGGCATGGAACCAAGCATCCGCGTTGCATCAACAGTAGGAGTTTAATCGTAACGATGCGGTTCTTCCACCCTGTTGCTGGAGAAGTTTGAAATACTGCTGAAGGAAAATTTGCTAATGGATGGTCCCTTTGCCCGCATCCAGCGAATAGATTTCAAACCAGTCAAAATATCCATAAGACATAGGAATAGTAGGCCATTCAGCCCATCAAGACTGCTCTGCAATTCCATCATGACTGATTTAGTATCCCTCTCAGCCTCCCTGTAACCTTTGACTCCCTGACTAATGAAGAACTTATCAACCTCCACTTTAAATATACTCAATGATTTGACCTGCACAGCCGTCCATAGCAATCAATTCCACAGATTCACTATTCTCTGGCTAAAGAAATCTCTCCTCATCTCTGTGCTTAATGGACATCCCTCTAGCCTGAGACCCTCTCGTCCTCGACTCACTCACTGTACAAAGCAGCCTCTCCACATCCACTCCACCCAGACCTCTCAAAATCTTTTTAGACTTCAATGAGATTCCTCCCACACTCATTCTTCTAAACTCCAGCACGGACAGGTCCAGAACCATTTAAACACTCCTTGTACGTTAACCCTTTCAATTCCTGGAATCGTTCTTGTGACCCTCTCTGGAACCTCTCCAGTGCCAGCACATCTTTTCTCGGATAAGAGGCCGAAACCTGCTCTCGATACTCCAACTGCAGCCTGACCAGTGCCTTAAAAAAACCTCCGAATTACTTCCTTACTTCTGTATTCTAATCCTCTCGAAATGAATGCTGACATTGCATTTGACTTCCTGCAAATTAACCTTTAGGGAATCCCGCACAAGCACTCCTCAGCCCCTTTGCACCTATGATTTTTAATTTTCTCCCCACTTAGAAAATAGTCTTTGCCTTTATTCCTTCTACCAAAGTGCACACACCTCCCTACACTGCATTCCATCTGCCACTTCTTTGCTCATTCTCCTAATCTGTGAGTCCTTCTGTAGACTCCCTACTTCCTCAACACTATTTGCCCCTCCACCTATCTTTGTATCAACTGCAAACTTGGCCACAAGGCCATCAATTCCGTCATCCAAATCATTGACATACAATAGAAAAGGCAGCCACTCTTGGCCTCCAGTCTTCTATCCATGTTAGTATCTTTCCTGTAATACCTTGGGCTCTTGTTATGCAGCCTCATGTGCAGCACATTGTCAAAGGCCTTCTGAAAATCCAAGTAAACAACATCCACTGGCTCTCCTTTGTCTCTCGTGCTTGTTATTTCCTCAAATAATTCCAAACAGATTTCCCCTTAAGGAAACCATGCTGACTTTGGCTTCAAGGAAACGATGATTTTTGTCGTGACTCCACGTACCCTGAAACCTCATTCTTAATAATGGACTCCAACATCTTCCCAACCATGGAAGTCAGGCTAACTGCCCTATAGTTTGCTTTCTTCTGTCTCCCTCGCTTTTTTAGTAGGTCAATCGGTACATTTAATGGCAGAGAAATGTATACAATATACATCCTGAAATTCCTTTTCTTTGCAAACATCCACGAAAACAAAGGATGAATGACAGTTAGAGCCCAAAAGCCCCTCCACCAACTCTCCCTACCAGGCACAAACAGCAGCAAGACAAGAGCGCACCCTCCCCACCAGCAAAAAAAGCATCTGCACCCTCAGCCGAGCACGGGAGCACGCAGCAAAGCATCGATAAAGAGACAGACTTGCAGAACCCCAAAGACTACTCGTTCACCTGGTAATTTGACATACCACAGGCTCGCTCTCTCCCTAATAAAGGAAAAAGAGGTGTCCCTGTTTCACAGTGAGAGGGGAGACGTAACAAACAAGTCACAGATTTATTAGGTTAAAAGTCTGTTGCGTCGCTTTTTTCCGAGCTCCGTGCCCGGAGATTTGGCCCAGAAAGACCCAGGTCTCTGAACATGGCCCGTGACAGCTAACTCGCTGCTGCCGATGTTCCATGTTCTCCCATGATGCCTCAGTCAGGGGCACCGGCCTTGAATCAGCCCATCTCCAGAGCCACGAAAATCTGGCACCCTGAAGGCACGCTCGTCTTCCAGGCCCCGTCCTTGGAATATCAAAAAGTGGCCGGTCATAAGGCCCTGAGAGTGGGTTCCATTCCCCACAAGATTCAGAGTGTAACTCCAGGTCAGGGTCTCCAAAAGAACCTTGAAAAGGGAAAAAAGGAGATATTAGGGATAGAAATAGAGCTGTGTCTGAAGATGCGAGCGAAGGAGTCGCCGTTTAGTGCCATCATAACTTTGCTCTGCCCCTCCTTAAAGAGACGAGTGACGTCTGCAATTTTCCAGTCCTCCAGAACCATTTCAGAATTTAGTGATTCTTGAAAACTCATTACTAACGCCTCGACAACCTCTCCAGCCTCTTCAGAACCCTGGGTTAATCCATCTGGTCCAGATGGCTGATCCACCTTCATGTGTTTCAGCTTCCCAAGCATCATCTTAGATGCACTCACTTCTGTCCTCTGACACTCTTCGCATTTCTGGTGTACTGCTAGTGCCTTCCACAGTGAAGACTGATTCAAAATACTTAGTAAATTTGTGCACCATTTCTTTGTCCCCATTACTACATCTGCAGCGTCATTTTCCAGTGGTCCAGTATCCACTCTTGCCTTTCCTTTACTCTTTATGCAGATATTTGAATAAAAACTTCTGTGTCCTCTTGTATATTATCAGCTGGCTTCCCTTCATATTTAATCTTTTCTCTCTTTATGGCTCTTTGGTTGCCGTTGGTTTTTAAAACTTCACGGCTCCTCTAACTGCCCACTGATTATTGCTATATAGTATGCCGTCTCTTTTGCTTGTATGTTGTCCTTGACATCACTTGTCAGCCACAGTTGCCTGAGCCTCCCTTTAGAATACTTGTTCACCTTTGGGATGTATCTTTTCTGCACCTTCAGAATTACCCCCAAAACTCCATCTATTGCTGTCCAGCCATCTTCCCTGATGGTGTCTCCTTCCAGTTGACTTTGACCAGCTCCTTTCTCGTGCCCTTGTAATTCTCTTTACTTCACTTCACTGTAGTACTGACATATTTGACTTTATCATCTCCTGTCTCAAACTGCCGGATGAATTCTATCACGTTATGATCACTGTCTCCTTAGGGTTCCTTTACACTAAGCTCCCTAATCAAATTTGGTTCATTGTACAACATCTAATCCAGAAGTGCCTTTCTCCTAGTGGGCTCAACCACAAGCAACTCCTAAAAAGTCATCTCATGAGCATTCTACAAATTCTCTCTCTCGAGATCCAGCACCAACCTGATTTTCCCAATCTACCACCTTATTACAATCTCCCATTACAATCGTAACATTGCCCTTTTGACATGCCTTTTCTATCTCCCATTGTAATTTGTAGCCAACATCCTGGGTACTACCTTGGAGGACTGTATAAAACTCCCATCAAGGTCATTTTATCCTTGCAGTTTCTTAACTCTACCCAGAAGGATTCTGCATCTTCTGATCCTATGTCAGTCACCTCTTTCTAAGGATTTGATTTAATTTTTTGCCAATAGAGGTACCCCACCTGCCTGTTCCTTTGATACGATATGTATCCTTGGGTGTTAAGCTCCCAATTATGTTCTTCTTTCGGCCACGACTCATTGATGCCCACAATATCATCTCTGCAAATCTCTAATTGAGCTACAAGATCATCTACCTTATTCCATATACTGCATGTATTCCAATGTAACACTTCAGTCCTGTATTCATCATCCTTTTTGATTTTGCCCCCATGTTACAGTTCAACTTACCTCACTGACAGCAATTTTACCCTATCATTTGCCTGTCCTTCCTCACGATCTCAGTACACACTGCCCCATCCTTAGCCATATCACTCCCGTTCCCATCCACCTGACAAATTAGTTTAAACCTCCCTGAACTGCTCTAGTGAACCTGCCCACAAGGGTATTGGTCCCCCTCAGGCTCATGTTTAACCCATTCTTTTTGTACAGGTCATACCTTCCCCAGGAGAGATCCCAATGATCCAGAAATCTGAAACTCTGTCCCCTGCACCAATATATCTTTCTTGCACTTACTTCATTTCTTGCAGAAACTCCAGCCATTGCTGCTCTGCTATCCTTCCTTCTAGTGCCCCTTTCCATTCAACTTTGGCCGGTTCCCCTCTCATGCCATTGTAGTTTCCTTTATTCCACTGAAATACTGACACATTGGAATTTAGTTTCTCCTCAAACTTCAAAGTGAACTTGATCGTATTGTGATCACTGTTCCCTAAGGGTTCCTTAACCTTAAGCTCTCTTATCACCTCTGGATCATTGCATGAATACCCAATCCAACACAGCCGATCCCCTAGTGGGCTCAACAACAAGCTGTTCTAAAAGCAATCTCTTAGACATCTACAAATTCTCTCTCGTTAGGATCAGTACTGGCCTAGTTTTCCCAATCCACTTTCATGTTAAAATCTCCAATGATTATCATGTTGATTTCTGATATGCCTTCTCTATCTCCTGCTGTAATTTGCTGCTGTTTGGAGGCCTGTTTACAAATAGCCTTTGGGGTCCTTTTACCCCTGCCATTTCTTAACTCAACCCATAGAGACTACACCTATGTCATGATTTAATATTATTTCTTCCATACAGGGCCACACCACTCCCCCTGCCTCTTAACCTATCTTTCCGATACCCCGTATATCCTTGGACGTTCATTTCTTAATGACAGCCATTCTTTAGCCAAGTTTCAGAGATGGCCACAACGTCATACTTGCCAATCTTTAGCTGAACTTCAAAACTGTCCATTTTATTTCTTATGCTGCGTGCATTCGAATATAACACTTACAGTCCAGTATTTACCACGACCTCTGGCTGCACGCCTTCCCCTTTAGAAGTTATGATGATCATTCTGTAGGAACAGGCAGAGGCCATTTGGCCCTCGGACATATTTTACCGTTCAATGGGAAAGCAGTCTGAAATGTATCCGTTTTCCCTGTTTCACCCTGCTCTCATGTGGAACATTCCTGATACTTCTCTTCCTTCTAGAACATACAACATTACAGCACAGTTCATGATGTTGTGCTGACCATTTGACCTCTAAGATGACTCTAATCCTTCCTCTTACATTGCCCCCATTTTTCTTTCATCCATGTGCCTACCTAAGAGTCTCTTAAATGCCTCTAAAGTATTTGCCTCTACCACCACCCTTGATGTGCATTCCACATACCCACTATTCTTCATACTTAAAAAAAAACTTACCACTAAAATCTCTCCCCCCATACATTCATATAATCACTTTAAAATTCTGCCTCTTGTATTAGCCATTTCTGGGCTAATTTAGTCTTTGGGCTGTCCACTCAATCATGCATACCTCTATCTATCTACTTTTCTAAATCTTGCTGTCACCATTTCAGGATATAAACCATCGACTAATAGTTACCACAAACTCACTGACTCCCTTTACTAAGTCGGCTACGCCTCTTCCCACCCTATCCTGTAAAGCTGCCATTCCCATGTTCCAATGTCTCCGACTCCTCTACATCCACTCTCAAGATGAGGCTTTCCCTTCCAGACATCTAAAATGCCCTTTGATCTCAGGCTGTGGACCAAGTCTCCTTGAAGCTAAGCTTCAAACCAGTTTAGCTCGCTCCTACCCTGTTGAGAAAACCAACTACTTTGTGCCATATCTACAAGGACTCCAAACGCAAAACATAGAACACTACAGCACAGCACAGGACCTTTGGCCCACAATTTTGTGCTGATCTACCTAAACCTACTTCACGCTCAATTTAGTCCTTCCCTTCCACACAGCCCATAACTTAACTCAATTTACCTTTCATCCATGTGCCTATCTGAGAGCCACTTAAATGTCTCTGTTGTATCAGCCTCGATCACCATCCCCAGCAATGCATTCCATTCATCCACCACTGTTTTTTAAAAAAAAACTTAACTCAGACATTTCCTTTATACTTTTCTCTATTTAACCTAAAAGCATATCCTTTGCTATTAGCCGTTTCCGCCCTGAGAAAGAGGCACAGGCTGCCCACTCTCTCTATGCCTCCCATCTTCCTTTGGGCCAAAGAGATAAGCCCTAGCTTGCTCAACCTATCCTCATAAGGCATACGCTCTAATCTGAGCAGCGTGTTGATAAATCTCCTCAGCACCCTCTCTGAAGCTTCCACGTGAGGTGGCCAGATCAGAACACAATATTCCAAGTGTGTGGTCTAACCAAAGTTTTATAGAGAAACAATATTAACTCGCACCCCTTTAACTCGATTCTTCAATTAATGAAGTCCAACATACATCTTCTTAACCACCCTAACAACATGCGTGGCAGCCTTGAGGATCTATGGACTTGCACCCCAAGATCTTCCTGTTCCCCCGCACTGATAGGAATCCTGCCATTAATTTGAACTTCCAAAGTGTACAGCTTAACATCTTTCTGGATTGGATTCCATCAGTACCCTACCAATAACCCTCTACTCTCTCCACAACACCACCGACCTTCATATCATCTGCAAACCCACTCTTCCACTTCCTCATCCAAGTCATTTGTAATGATCGTGAAGAGTGGGGTCCCAGAACTGATTGCTACTGAACCACACTCCAAGTTCATTACCTTTGTCCTTAATACTACTTGCATTAAACTCGTTTCAACCTGTACAACTGACTGAGTTTATGCCCTACCAATTTCTTGCGGTTTCTAAGTCTCTCACTTTACTCAGTGCCTCAACCTCTGGCCTATCACTCCAGTTCCCATTCCACTCCCTATCTCATTTAAGCCCTCCCCTAACAGTTCTAACAAGCCAAAGGTCCTTTTTGAGTTCGAGTGTAACCTGTCCCTTTTGGACAGATCCTCAGAAGAGATCCCAATGATCCAGAAATCTGAAACCCTGCCCACTGCACCTTTTCCTCAATCACTGCCAAATTATCATATTCTTACCCTTACTGGCATGAGGCACAGGCAAGATTACCACCCTTGAGGTCCTGCTTTTCAGCTTTCTGCCTGGTTTGGTACCACTATGAATCATGACTTCTGGCTGCTCGCCTTCCCCCACCCCCCAGAATGCTGTGGGCCCAATCCAAGAGGTCCCTGACCCTGGAATCTGGGAGGCAATATATTATCCGAGTGTCTCTACTACATCCACAGAATCTTCTGTTTGCTCCTCTAACTTCTGAATTCCGTCTCACCGCCGCAGTCCTCTTCTTCCCCTCTTCCCTTCTGAGTCACAGAACCGGACTCAGTGCCAGAGATGTGGCCCTTGCAGCTTTCCATGGTGGGGTCATTTCCCCCACCCCATTCCCCCCCAATGGTATGCCTGCTATTTGAGGGGAATGACCACAGGGGTACTCCATACTGACTCCCCATTTCCTTTCCCTCTCCCTTGAACTCTTGTCTATCAACCCCTCAGTCTCTCAAATGATCCATCTCCAGTTCCCTACCACGGTCTGTAAGGAGCAGGTGTTGTCACCAGGGACAGTGGAGGTCTGTTTGACTTCCACATCCCGCAAAAGGAGCACTCCACTGCCTTGACGGGCATTCCCACTGCTTCACTGTGCAATAAGAAAGAATAAAAAAGAACTAACCAGTATCTCACCTTAGCTGTTGCCTCTGCTCGACCAGGACACAGCTCCCCCACTCTACTACGGCACCATTCCCACAATGGCCGCTCTGTTGACCCTAACATCTTTTAGTTGTCTGTCAATTAATTAACGAATCAATCTTCACTTTTCAATCTGAAAGTGCTCCTCTCTTTGGCTCCGGCTAACTGAAGCCAAACGGTAAGCTGAAACGACTGTGGTGTAATCCCTTTGCTTTTCTTGGCAGGGCCAATAGGCTTCAACTTCTTCAAGAAAGACAAGGGCTCCAAAGAGAAATCTCCAGAGGAAGACAAGGGGCCGGGGCCGGAGCCGGGGCCGGGGCCGGAGCCGGGGCCGGGGCCAGTGACAACTCCAACTGAAGACTATGAGGAGGAACGAAAGATGGAGGGGGAGGAGAGTGAGGAGAAAGATGACAGGAAGAGGTCAGACAAAGACAAGGGCAGGCAGAAGGAGAAATCAAAAGACAAAGAGGTGAAACAGAGGGATAAAGATAAGAAGGAGAAAATGGAAAAACAAATGGAAAGAGAACAAGAGCTGAAGGAGAAAGAGGAGAAGAGGCAACAAGAAAAGGGTAAAAAGAAAGGGAGGGAGGACAAGGGGGGCACGGATAAGGGGAGCAAGCAGCAGGCAATTGAAGAGAAGCAGCGGGCAAAGGAAGAGAAGCAGAGGGCAAAGGAGGCTAAGCAGAGGGAGGAGAAGGAGAAGAAACAGCGAGCGAGGGAGGAAAAGAAGAAGAGGTCACAGCAGAAGGACAAAGCAAAGCAAGTAAAGATCAAAGGAGATGAGGAGAAAGATATGAATTAATTGATCAGGAACATGCTGGAAAATCAGTTTGATGAAGGATGTGTTTAATGATAGAAAACAAGGAAGCATACACAGAAAAGGGGTGTTTAAACATATCTAATAAAATGCTTACATCTAATTTATTTTTGGTATTGAAGAAGACAAATTTGACTACCCATGTTTCCTTCTTGACCTGGGGTCCATGTTTACCCGTTCTGTGGATACCCTTGTCTTTCAGTTGACCACAATGAGTGTTTCTGCATTGACTTCCACTGCATCTGCTCGCCCAAAGTTATTTCTCTCTCGTGATCATGTTGCTTTGTGATTTCACTTCCTGATTTGAGACCATTTTGTTGAAGACTTTAGATTAAAGTTTCTAATATTTTTCCGATCTCACTGTTATTTCTTCCCAAGGATTGATTTAATCGGCTGTGCACAGCAAGGAAGTAAGTTACAAATAATTCTGGCTGCTTGAGCTGCCAGTTTTGCAATTTCAAAACATTTCACATAACAATAGAGATGGCTGACCCCTTGAACGCTCACGCAATTGCCTACTCTTACACTGATTCAGTAGGCCAATGGTTGTGCTTCACTGCCGATTTGCTTTATCATGTGAAGTGACTCAGCATTGATTTCTGAAGCAGGCCTTGATCGGAGGTGAGATGTTGTCAGGCTTCGCTGGGTCAACTTCAAAACAGACAGAGTGGGGTGGAGGATTTTAAACAAGATGCTGGAAATACAGAGCAACATACCCGAAGTGTTGGAGGAACTCGGAAGGTCCAGCAGCATCTACTGAGAGGTATAACGAGTTGACATTTCAGTCCAAGACCCTTCGTCAGGGTAGGGAGCAGAAGCCAGAGTAAGAAGGTGGGGGAAGTGAAGCATTTCTGGAGGGGACACCTCATTCTGTCTGGGTAGCCTCCAACCTGATGGCATTAGGGTTTCTTCCAATCTGCTCCCATCACCACCCCCCCCCCCCAACCTTCCCATTTCCCATTCTGGCTTCCCCTATCACATCCCTTTGGTTCCCCTCCTCCTCTTTCTCCCATAGTCCATTGTCCTCTCTTTTTAAGATTCCTCCTTCAAACCATTACTTATTCTAACACCTTACAACTTCTCACATCACCCTCTCTACCCCACCCACCCACTTTCACCCTCACCTGGTTTCACCTATCAATTCGTACAAACAAGCTGGATGAACTCAGCAGGTCGGGCAGCATCCGTTGAAATGAGCAGTCAGCAGATGCTGCCCGACCTGCTGAGTTCCTCCGGCTTGTTTGTACGTGATTTGACCACAGCATCTGCAGTGTACTTTGTGTTCACCTGTCACTTGCTAGTGTACTCCTCCCTCTCTCCACCACCACCTGTCCCCTTTCTTTCTAGTCTTGAAGTGTCTTGGCCCAAAACATGGACTGTTTATATCGCTCCATAGATGCTGCCTTATCTGCTGAGTTCCTCCAGCATTTTGTGTGATGCTCTGCATTTCCAGAATCTATTATGATTAAGGCTATGTCATGAGTATATTTAAAGTGAAGGTAAACACATTTTTGAAAGGCTGGGTGATAGAGCACTGTGCAGATCTGACACAAAAGGAGCTGAGGCCTGCTGAGGATCATCCATGATCATATTGAATTTGGGCAGGTTACAGGGTCCAGATGTTCTACCTCTCGTTTCTGTGTTTGTGTGAAAGGTCTTCAGAAAATGTAGGCAAAGTATATTTTATCCAGTGTCTGCATATTTACATAAGTGACTAGAACTGTGAAGAATAAATAGATCCTTGCTTGGTTATACACAAGTAATTAGATTGTTTTTGTTTGGAAAGATGAAAAAGATTGGCTTTATGTGCACATCAAAACATTCAGTGAAATGTATCATGTGTCAATGGCCAACACACTAATGCAAGTGTCGCCACGTTTCAGGCACCAGCAGAACATACATACAGTTTACTAACCCTAAGCTGTATGTCTTTGGAATGTGGGAGGAAAAACACACAAACTCCTTAGACAGGAATGTGAACTGAACCCTGATCTTAAGACCATAAGATATAGGAGCAGAAGTAAGCCTTTTGGCCCATTGAGTCTGCTCTGCCATTCAATCATGGGCTGATCCAATTCTTCCATCCCCACTCCACTGCCTTAGCCCTTTGATGCCCTGGCTAATCAAACACCTGTCTATCTCTGCCTTAAATACACCCAATGACTTGGCCTCCACAGCTGCTCATGGCAACAAATTCCAGATGTACCACCCTCTGACTAAAGTAATTTCTCCATATCTCAGTTCTAAAAGGACATCCTTCAACCCTGAAATTGTGTCCTAGTCCGAAAATCCCCTACCATGGGAAATAACTTCACCATATCTAATCTGTTCAGGCCTTTTAACATTCAGAATGTTTCTATGAGATCCCCTCTCATTCTCCTGAACTCACAAGGAATACAGCCCAAGAGCTGCCAGACATTCCTCATACAGTAACCCTTTCATTCCTGGAATCATTCTTGTGAATCCTCTCTGAACCCTCTCCAATGTCAGTATATTCTTTCTAAAATAAGGAACCCAAAACTGCACACAATACTCCAAGTATGGTCTCACAACTGCCTTTTGAGCTTCAATATCACATCCCTGCACTTATATTCTACACCTCTAGAAATGAATGCCAACAGTGCATTTACCTTCTTCACAACCACCTCAACCTGGAGGTTAATCTTCAGGATATCTTGTACAAGGACTCCCAAGTCCCTTTGCATCTCTGCATTTTGAATTCTCTCCCTATCTAAATAACAGTCTGCCTGTTTATTTCTTCTGCCAAAGTGCATTACCATACACTTTCCAACATTGTATTTCATTTGCCGCCACTTTGACCATTCCCCTGCAGGCTCTCTGTTTCCTCAACACTACCTGCTCCTCCACCCATCTTTGTATCATTGGCAAATTTAGCCATAAATCCATTAATACCGCAGTCTAAATCATCGATATACAATGGTCCCAACACCGACCCCTGTGGAACTCCGCTGGTAACCAGCAGCCAGCCAGAATAGGATCCCTTTATTCCCACTCTGTTTTCTACTGATCATTCAATGCTCCACCCATGCTAGTAACTTTCCTGTAATTCCATGGGCTCTTATAAGCACCCTCTCGTACAGCACCTTGTCAAAGGCCTTCTGAAAATCCAAGTACACAACATCTACTGTATCTCCTTTGTCTACCCTGCTTGTAATTCCCCCAAAGGATTTCAGTAGGTTTGTCAGGCAGGATTTTCCTTTCAGGAAACCATGCTGGCTTTGGCCTATCTTATGTGTCTCTAGGTACTCCATCATCTCATCCCTAACAGTCGATCCCAACAACTGATCTATAGGTTCCTTTCTGCTGCCTCCCACCCTTATATAATGGAGTAACATTTGCAATTTTCCAGTCATCTGGTACAATGGCAGAATCTATTGATTCTTGAAAGATCATCATTAATGCCTCTGCAATCTCCCCAGCTACTTCCTTCAGGACCCAAAGGTCCAGATTTATCCACCCGCAGACTATTAAGCTTCCTGGGCACCTTCTCAATCGTAATTTTCACCACACAAACTTCACTTTCCTGACACTCTTGATTGTCCGGTATACTGCAGATGTCTTCCACTGTGAAGAGTGATACAAAATACGCATCGAGTTCCTCTGCATCTCTCATTACAAAATCTCCAGCGTCATTTTGTATTTATCTACCCTCAACTCTCTTTTACCCTTAATAGTTTTTAGTATCTTCTTTGATATTAGTCGCCAGCCTCCTCTCATAATTCATCTTTTCTTTCCTAATGACCTTATTATCTTTCTGCAAGTTTTTTAAAGCTTCCTAATCCTGACTTCACTTGTCAGCCACGATAGTGTCCTTCCCTTTGAAAATTTATTTGGGATATGTCTGTCTTGCAGTTCCCTCATTTTTAGAAGAAATTCCAGCCATTGCTGCTCTGCTGGTGCTGCCAAGCGTTATGCTAACCACCACAGCACTGTATTGTGGATGGCCATTTATTAAATAAAGAGATCCTCCAAAAGGTCTCAGCCTGAAACATTGACTGTTTACATCTTTTTCCATAGCAGATGACCGGCCTGCTGAGATCCTCCAGCATTTTGTGTGTGTTGCTTTGGATTTCCAGCACCTGCAGATTTTCTGTCATTTGAGATCTTCTTGTTGATGCCTATCGCAGTCAAAAGGAGGAAGTGGTCTGACAAGGTTCTTCATGGCTTTACTTATTCATTGGTTGGTGCTGGAATGCGTGGGGACACTTGCAGACTACCCCAGGTTGTGTATTTTTTTTTTAAATGTATTTATTTAGAGATACATCTCTCAGCAACCCACCAATTTAACACTAGCCTAATCACTGGGCAATTTATAATTACCAATTAACCTACTAACTGAGATGTCTTTAGAACATGGGAGAAAACTGGAGCACTTGAACAAAAGCCACACTCATGGGAAGAATACACAAACTTTCTTAGAGGATACTGAATTGAACTTTGAACTGAGGGAGGATAGCGTTATGCTAACGGCTACACTACCGAGGCACTCTTTAACACAAATGACACATTTCGACTGTTTCCATGTACACGCGATAAATAAATCTGACCCTTAATTGTTGATCAAATGCACTGCAAACACTTTGTACTGCAGTAACAACAAAAGAACAAATGTGTTCACGCTCAGTTGCTATGCCAGTGGGAATTGCTGGGGCTATTTGTTCAGATTCCACCTGTCCAGAGATAAAAGGAAATTGCACAGCTTCATTATCTCCTGATTACCAGGAACTTAGAAATGAACACCTAGCATTCACCAGTAACTCCCACATCGCAAATTACCCACCCATCACATCACTTTAAAGACTCCAGAACTCATGTTCTCAGTATTTATTATTTTTGTAGTTGCAGTGTCATCTTTTGCACATGGATTTCTCGTTAGTCTTTGTGTAGCTTGTCATTAATTCTATTATTTCTTTGTTTATTGTGAATGCCTGCAAGAAAATGAATCTCGGTATAGTATCTGGTGATATACACGTTCTTTGCTAAATTTACTTTGAACTTTAGAGAACTGAAACTATAGCCACTTCCGAACCATCCTTTGAGACCGTCCCAGAAGAATTCTACATTAATTTCTAACATTTGTTGGAAGGTGGGATTTTTTTGCCATGTCTGCAGGACAGGTATGCAGCAAGTCCTATCATCATTTGCAAACTTCTTCTCAAATCAAGATTGTGTTAAAGCCCTGTTCCAGAACATAAGGAAATAATCCAGATTGTCTATCAGTGTGCTGCAGTACCACACAGGCTTTCATTGAGATCATTTATTGATTCACCTAACCATTTCACATCAGTACAGATCTCACCAATGCTCATCAGCCACTACAGCTGCCTCCCATCTCTCACTGCCCACCCACCATGATCACCACATTCCGTTCAACACCATCTTAGCCAGGATCATCTACATGAAGCCATTGAGACAACAGTGTACACTGCTGTCGAAATAAGCAACACTGCTGACTACAACATCAAAAACAGTGAGCTGTTGGGTCTCCCTCGTGCTGTGGCTGAAGTTTTAACTCTCCGTCGTTAGCGTGAGGGAGCCTGAGGCATCTCAAACTGTTAAGATGAACAGTGGCTTTTTATGGACTCTAGATCATGGTCTCTTTGCAGGCTTTGCTATTCTTGAATGGTGGTTTGGGGGGGTGGGGCAGCTGATGATTTCTGCTGGAACAAGTGGTAGGGGGAAGAGTTAATGCTTTGCTGCTGCTCGGTGGGGGGGGCTTCTAACATTTTTTTTCTGTCATTCATTCTGTGGATTTTATTTTCTTCTGTTTCGTGGATGTCTGCGAAGAGTACAAGTTCCAGGTTGTATACTGTATTTTCACTGATATTAAATGGAACCATTGCTCACCATCTCTCATTATTTTCCCCCTCAGCATGTTACAGCTACTGTTCTTGAGGTAAAAGTACGCTAACTTTTTAAAACTGAACCCACCCTATAAAATCACGATGGACACAGACAGGGTGAATGCACACTTTTTTCCAAAGGGAATGCAAATTAGGAACGAAAGATTACCTTTATTTGTCGGAAGCTCACCAAAACAGTGAAACGTGTCATTTGTGTCCGATCAAATCAGCAGGGGTTGTACTGGGCTGCCTGATAACACTGCATGCCCACAACTCACTAACCCTGATGACTCTGGAATCTGGCAGCAATCCGGAGCTCGTGTCATCATGGGGTCAACATTCAAACTATGTCGCTATAATAGCATTATGCTAGCTACTAATGGCATTAAGGGGGGAAGAAAGATATATCAAAAAAATCTGTGGGTGGCCTGTTTATGGAACGAGCAGCCAGAGGAAGTGGTTGAGACAAGAGATTCTTAGATAGGAAAGCTATAGAGCAGTGGTTCCCAACCTGGGGTCCATGGACCCATGGTTAATCTTAAGGCACCATGCCATAAAATAAGTTGGGAACCCCTGCCATATGGGTCGTGGACAACATGGACTAGTTGGTCTAAAGGGCTTGTTTCTCTGTTCTTTAATGTCTGGGATCTCTTGATTGGGCAGCACAACATTCTCTCTCGTTCGCTCTGTCTCTCTCTCTCACACTCTCAAAATATCGATTTCCAGGATATTGTATATAATTTGCAGGCGTCAGGGAGCCGCTATTAATACGTAGGAGATTCCCGGAACTTCCAGGATTGGTGGGATGCCTGACATTGGAATGAAAATGTTAAGTGCAACTGGCCCTTAAAGAACAATGCCAATACAGACAAATGTGATTGTAATAACTTTTATATTGAAATCTGACAAAAAACACAGAACAAAAGAAAGTACAATCAAGACATCAATCCAGCTAGTATCAAGTCTTTTCTTAAAAAAGTCATTTCTTGACAGTGTGACTGCAGCTGTCCACAGTGACTTCAAAAGGGTTTGGCTGTGGATGCCACGCCATATTCTCAGTTAGACAATCAGAAATCATTTTCTTAGCACTAATGTCACACATGAGGGGTCATTAACATTGCAGGAGCTTTAGAATGCAGTAACTTAATGAAGAGATTCAGATTAACTGAACAACTGGTCCAACAGTAAAAGATTTGCAAACATTCACCTGGATATATTCAAAACTTCTCAGAACAAGGTTAAAGGTGTAGGTTACAGGTCTGAAATACATTAAACAGTTCAAAGTTCTTAACTGGGAATTTGCAACATAACATATTTTGCAACAATAAATAGCATGACAAGCACTGCTCTTTGTAAAAGTACTTAGATAAGTAAGCCTGCAAGCAAGACTTGCAAACAGAATTCCTTCCCATTTAATCATTTTTGAACCAAATCTGCTCCACTGTAGTGACAAACTCAACAGTGCTGTAGAAATGCCATTTTCCCACCAAAAAAATTACAAAAGTAAACAATCCTTTTTAAACTCCATTATCAAAATCCTGTCTACATGAACATATTAAACCATTGCACAGCAGTGTCTTTGGAGCTACAGAATGGCCTTTGGTAGCTCTTGTGAAGCAAACTACACAGGGATGTAAGCATTTCACAGTGTGTGAGAGAACCTTTAGAATAGGCTGCAGATCTTATGACTAAATCGGCAAAATGTGGCACTGGAAATCCAAACTAAACAACAGAACAACAGGTATAGCTGGTTCTGAATGCTCAATAACAAGCTCCAAAGGATCAAGGTGGATTTCTAGCCGTCTCTGTTTGGTAATATTAGCAATGCCAATAAGAGTTATTAGTCCCTGTATCAGGAAAGATAGAATTCTCTAGTCTTGAGCCTGGTCAGTATCAGTGACCAGTCACCATCACTGTGAAGCCAACAACTCTTATTAATGCTTGCTGCTATTCTTAAATTCTTATTGGCTGGAGTTAGGTTACTTAGGAATAGTAGATTGATTGTGACCTTGCAAAGTCAGCAAAGTTTCGGGATTAAGTAGCTGCCATTCCTTAAGTAACTCCAACAGAAATATATCCCATGAAAGAACTGACATTTATTTGGATTAATAAGTAGGGAGAAAAATCTTGCCATTTTATTACTTTGTCAGATGTAGCTCCAGTATTCCCACATGAGACAGACCATCTGCTGGACCAAAGGGGAAAATCAATGGAATTCTCATTCATCTGGAGAATTAGCTGTTAATTAGACCCATCAGCCCCAGGCAATAGAACTAACTAGCACATTAGCTACAGTAACAAGATTGTGACTTCCACACCACTTTTATTTCACATCAGACACCTTGACGAATCACTTCACTCAGCATTTTTGAATATTAACCCAAGAACATCAGAGATGCTAGTTAACAAGGTGATGTCCTATTACACCTAAATCTCTTTCCCAGACAGCAACAATAATTTGCGGGGGCGCTGTCACCGAGAACATTATATTAACAAGAATGTTTCTCACCATTACCAATGGAGAATAGGTTTAGATGTCCTGAGGAAATAATGTAACACTAACCTTATTAAAACACCAAATCTCCCATATTTATTTAAAAATCATATCCCATGGTGCACGATCGCATTTATTTAGTTAATAAATGTAAATGTGCACTATGGATTATGACTTTTTTGCACCGGAGGTCTTCTTCCCTTGCAAGCATTGATTCCCATACAAGCATAAAGATATTACCAATTAGACTGAAAACATAGAGCAAGCAGGAGTTCAAATGTAGACTGATTGCTTGCAACTGAATAGTCACTACAAGCAAAGATGACTGAAATCAAATTCCACTGTACAGGGCAAGGTACACCTGGCCTGAGTCAGGACCTGCAGTTGAACAATGATCGGATGCTTTGCAAGAACAATGTACAGTGCCTTCAAAAAAAATGCAACAGTGAACACTTCCGTGAAGACAAAATGGACTTAACTGGCGGCAATACACAAAGTGACAAGGTCAGAGATGCAGATGTTGTCAGCCCTTTGGGGTAAACCTCTATGGGTCATCACTTATGTCAACAACACAAGGTACACACCACCACAAGAGTTATCAGCAACAACTAAAGCGGGGAATTGTGCACAATCAATGCTTTTTACACAAGAAAAAAAAGCTTCAAGACAGAGGTGCACAGCATACAATCTATTCCACACCCTAAATCATGTCATATTTCATAGGAATGTTTTGCTGCAAAGTTGAACCAGGTGGACAAGCTTTCACTCCCAGCCATTGGCTGTTAGCTCCCACCCCTGGGCCATTGGGTCCCAGCCAGGTGGACAAGCTCTCATTCCAGGCCGTTGGCTGTTAGCTCCCACCCTTGGGCCATTGGGCCATTGGCTGCCAGCCAAGTAGACAAGCACCCCCACTCTGGGTCATTTATTGTAATACACTTTGTTACAATATGATGTTTCATCTAATTTTGAATCAGCAGCATTTACAGGGTTCCTCTGTTACAGGGATGAATACATTTACCAACACAGTCTGGGCACCTTAACATTAAAGAAACAATAGGTGGTCCCCATCACGTTTCAGCCATGGGCCTGTTAATCAAAATCAACTAGCAGTACATCAGTGAGTTAAGGCCACTGTCGCTAGAGCTGCTTAAACCATTGTTTACAAGATGGTCCCTTCCCCAAAACCAGATCTGACTCACTGCTACAAAAAACCTTATCCACGCAGTTCAATACAATGACCAACCTGACAAAACCAGACTCCATTATTCCTCTCCTCCAAACTGTCCCATCCCTGCTCACCTCAAACTATGGGGTACAGTTTATTAACAGTACGCACATCTTGGTGAAAACAGCCCTTTTTCACACACAGTAACTTTTCGTTGCAAGACAAACTTTAAAAAAAATCACTTGGGATTTAATGAATAATGGTTGACCTCCTTGGGTAATGAAAGCAAGAAAAATTACACGTGATTGACAAGAAATAGAAGTTTTGTTACTACTCTAATATTGGTCTGACCCCCTTTGATAATTAGTATGAAATTTTATATATTTTGCATGACAAAAGTTTTTTTTGTTTTTAAAAAAAGTTCCAAAAAAAATTAGTGAGCTGGTTAAAGCTCATCCTTCAAACCAGAATAAAAGAACGTAGAGCCTCTTCTCCCAACCCCACCCTGCTGCTTTTAAATTGTCACCAGATGTAGAATCAAAGGAGCGTTGTAGATGTTCTTCATCTCCCAGGGGTCAGGATGGAGAAGAGGCCATCTCCACCAGAGATTTTACTTCCTCTCAACAGATCGGGAACGACTGCAGGGAAGGAAAAAGTCAAAGTCAAATTGTTTATTATTGAAGTTGTTTATCTCACCCTAGATTCATTTTCTTGTAATTTGAGGTTTTCATAGGAAAATAAAGAAATGCAATAGAATTTATGAACAACTATACATAAAGACTACATAAACATATAAATAAACAGTATGACATGAAAAGGAAGACGTGGAAAAATAGCTTAAGAAAATTTTCAGCCCTTTAAGAAACTTCTGTCCTTTGAAGACTAATGAACCCTAAGTGTAACAAACTTCACAGGGGAGGGGAGGGTGGAAGAGAGAGGGAGAGATGAAGTTAGAAACTGGAAGGTGATCTGGAAAAAGTCAGAGGAATCTGAAGGAAGAGTGCACTGTGGAAGAAAGGGAAGAAGCACCAGGAGAGGCGATAGGCAGATGAGGGGAAGAGATAAGAGGCAAGCCAGAGAGCAAACAGAAGAGAGAAGGTGAAGGGGAAAAATATCTGTGTTTATGTTGCAGGCTACATGACCATAAATAGAAATACCAAGGCAGACAGTCGCCAAAGAAATCTTTTGAGGTTTTCACCTACACTGCTGCAGAAATCAAAGTTTTAAAACCTAATGACTAAATTATCAAACCAATTCACAAAATGAAGGTTGGTAACCCCCCCATCCCCACCCCACCACCTATTGCTACATTCACTGAGGACTTGGAAGATTCCCAAATTATCAACAACTGGGACAAGCTGGTATAAACTGCTTCTCTTTGCAAAAGGAATATTATAATCGTCATGCTGTGCACTAGAACTAAACTCTTAATTTTCTCTGTCCTCCCCACCATTCATCAATTGTTTTTAATTACACACATGTCACAATTTTCTCAATGGCATGCATTTATCTGCTTGTGGTGACAGTCCCCCTGCATGCTGTTTACCACGTATCAGTAGCAAATTGCTCAGTAATTATCAAATCAATGGTCAGGGACAATTCCAGACTGCCACCGGTTCGAAAACAGTAGTAATATTCTTCCCCAAACAAAACTCCCTTGTTGTTTAGTGCTCTGTTGTCTGATCACTTCATGTAATTTAACAAATTTTGCTATGATCAGATACATGGCAAGGGACTACATCAGCCTGCATTTTCTTTTGTAACAACATATTCTATAGCTACCTCATTGACAAATTCTTCTACTCAACATTTTGTTAGAGATGAGCTTTTCTATCATATAGAAAAATACAGATGAATTCATTGTTTACATCAAAGACCAACACAAGTGTCACCATGTTTCCAGTGCAAAAACAGCCTGCCATTACTTACTAATCCTTTGTGTTTGGAAAGTGGGAGGAAAGCCAGTCACAAGGAGGACATACAAATTCCTTACAGACAGCTGTGGGAATTGAACCCCAATTTTAAAAACTGGCACTGTAAAGGGTTACACTAATCACTATGCTACCATGCTGCCCCTGACAGATTTAATAAATCTAGCACATTGCAAGAATCTAATTTAAAAGATTCTTACAATCTCAAGACAGCAACAGAATGCATATAGAAGAAAATTCCATCAAGAAATTCAACACTAAGATTTAAAGAATACAGAAAATTTACAAGGACATTGCTGGGACTTGAGGACTGAGTTATAGGGAAAGGTTGAACAGTTTACGACTTTAT
This sequence comes from Hypanus sabinus, assembly GCF_030144855.1. Lineage (NCBI taxonomy): Eukaryota > Metazoa > Chordata > Chondrichthyes > Myliobatiformes > Dasyatidae > Hypanus > Hypanus sabinus. The sequence goes on from NC_082734.1 coordinate 23,859,762, forward strand.
TCTCTGGAGTACAGAAGAATGAAGGGAAACTTAATTCAGATTTACAAAAATTATGAGGGATGTAGAGACAGTAAATACATACGTACTTTTTCCACTGAAGTTAGCCAAGAATAGAACTAGAAGTCATAAGTTAAGGGTGAAAGATGAAACATTTAAAGGGTAAGCAAGCAGGAACTTCTTTGAACGCCTCTGAGAGTGTGGAATGAGTTGTTAGCAGAAGTGCTGGATTCAAGTTTGATTACAATATTTAAGAGAAGTTTGGGTAAGTACATGGAGGGGAGGGATATGGTCCAGATGCATATCAATTGGACTAGGCAGAATCAGTACAGTAGTAGATGGGCTGAAGGATCTTAAATAACTACCAACCTGTGTGACCTGGAGAAAGATCTTGATGGTTCACGCCTTTCCCTTGAAATTGAACGCTCACGACGCCTATTCTCCCTGGACCGAGACCTGTGGTGAACCAAGTGAAACAGGAGCAAAGATCATGTGAGCCAACTGTACTCAGGCATTATAAACTCCACTACAGGGATCTTATCAAATGTGAGAGGGGAAGACACCATAAAAATGAAAATCTCAAGCCATTTTAATGCAAACCACAACTACACAGCAACCTTTTGTTTTCACTAAATGATGCTAGTGCACTTTCTGAATTAGTCTGTGAACAAATGCACAGAATCTGGCAACTTTCAGAAATAATGAAGATGCTACCCCAATGCACAAAATACATGGGTAGGTAAACCCCTTTTAAAATGAGGTAGGAAATATTCCCCCAGGATAAAGATTTGCAGCATTTCAGCTTTGCCCATAACCATCTGATAAACCCAGTAATAATGGTGAGATTACCATCTTAAAAACTTAATCAAAATTTACTCCAGAAAAGAGCACCATCACCATCTAGCAAAATTTCAATTGCATTCTTTAATTTCTCAGAGGAATACGAATCCTGACTGCCTTCCTCTATCTGCAATAGCAAAGACCAGAGTGCAGTGTAGTCAATCGGACCTTGAAGAGGCAGTAACCACCTGAGGGGAGCTAATGAATCATTTTAAGTTGTGTTAATCCTGAAACTTACTTCTGAAGTCCACACTCTCTGTAACTACAAGGGTGGCACAGAGTTCCAATACCAGTTATTACATCAATTATTAAGTCTCTCCCCCTTCATCTCCCTTGAATCACCTGTGGAAAAGAGTACTTTACTTCGAGTTGCAGGGCAAATGAGGAAAATGCTAACGGACAACTGAGCTACGTAACAGATCTTTAATCACAGCACCTCTTTGCAAACATTGAACTACCGAAGTGACATCTATGGCACCACCATCAATACTGACAGTCTAATAACCCCTCCTCGAGACTGCTTGGTAAGTCTATCACTAACTTACCGAATCACCAAACCTTCGGGAATCACCTCTGACCAGAAACTCAACTAAACAAACTGTTATCAGTAACAGGTCAGGCCGAGTATGCCAAGGCAATTGTTTTACCTTATGACACTACATACAGTACACAGCTGGAGTGTCCAGGACTTTCGCACAACATTGTACTGTCAATGTGGAGCAGACAGTGAGTTTGTAAATTTGGCGGAAGCAAAGGCTGTTGAGAATGGCAAGAGGCATGTTGGACAGGTGGTACAGGGGAGTATCAGGGTTGGGGGGCAGAGCAGGTGCAGACCCACCGAGCCCTGAGACACCAGAAAAGGCCATTTGATTCCAAACAATTGGCTTATTGTTCATTACAGAATCTCTCTGGTGCTTCCTGCTCCCTCCCCTCATGTATCCCCTTTTCCCAAGCATGATCCCCCTCTCCCTGGCCCCTTCCCACTCAAGTCCACAATAGAGACCCTTATTAGAATCAGGTTTATCATCACTCACATATGTCATGAAATTTGTTTCCTTTTGTGCTAACAGTACAGTGCAATACACAAAATTACTACAGCACTGCGCAAAGTCTTAAGCATTCTAGCTATATACAGTTGTAAGTATGTGAACCCTTTGCAATCAGCTGGTTTTCTGCATTAATTGCTCATAAAATGTGGTCTGATCTTCATAAAAGTCACAAAAATAGAGAAACACAATCTGCCCAAACTAATAATATGCAAACAATTGTACTACTTCTCAATACTGAGTGCACCATTTAAACAATCGCAATCCTAGGGTAATGCCGTCAACAACAGCTATATGGAGTCAATTAGATGAGATTGGAGGTGTGGATTGTAGAGATGCCCTGCCCTATATAAAAAAAAGTCAGGTTGCTGACCGAGCCTGCTCTTCTCAAGAAAAGTCTACTTATGTGCACCATGCCTCAAAGAATTGTAGAGATGTAAGCTGGAAAGGGCTACAAAAGTATTTCTAAAGACCTGAGTGTTCATTGTTCCAGTTAGAGACATTGTCCACAAATGGGAGGAAATTCAGTACTGTTGCTACTCTCCCTAGGAGTAGGCGTCCTGCAAAGATCACACCAAGAGCACAATGTGTAAAGCTGAAGGAGGCGAAAGAGAACCCAACAGTAACAACAAAAAACCTGCAGAGATCTCTTGAACTTACTGAAGTCTATTCATGTCTCCACTATAAGGAAAACACTGAACAGGAATGGTGTTCATTGAAGGACACTACTGAGTAAATGACTGCTCTTCAAAACAGGAAAATAAAATTGCTGCACTTCACAAGTTTGCAAAAGAACACCTGTATGTTCTGTGAACATATAAAACAAAGGTTAAACTTTCTGGCAGAAATGCACACTTCTATGTTTGGAGGAAAAAGGGGACTGCACACCAACACCAAAACCTCATCACAACTGTGAAGCATGGTGGAAGGAGTATTGTCGCATGGGGCTGCTTTGCTGCCTCAGGGCCTGGACAGCTTGTAGTTGTTGAGGAAACAATAAATTCAAAACTGTATCAAGACATTTTCCAGAAGAATGTTAGCAGTCTGACAGCTGAATCTTAATAGAAGCTGAATGATGCAACAAAACAATGATCCAAAACATAAGAGTAAATCAACAACAGAATGGTTAAAAAAGAAAATTTGCATTTTGGAATGGCCAAGTCAGAGCCCAGACTTTAATCAAATTGAGATGCTGTGCCATGTCCTAAAGAGGGCTGTTCACACAAGGTATCCCAGAAATATTGATGAACTGAAAGTTTTGTATGGGGGAATGGTCTAAAATTCCTCCTCGCTGTTGTGCAAGTTGATCAACAGCTACAGGAAACATTTGATGGTTACTGCTGCTAAAGGAGGTTCTACTAGTTATTAAATAGAAGGGTTCACATACTTTTCCAGCCTGGACTGTGAATGATTAAACAATGTGTTCAATAAAGACATGAAAAGTACAATTGTTTGTGTATTATTAGCTTAGGCAGATTGTGTGTATTATTGTAACTTAGATGAAGATCAGACCCCATTTTATGAGTAATTAATGCAGAAAACCAGTTAGTTGCAAAGGGCTCACAAACTTTTTCTTGCAATCTATACATGTTAAAACATTTGCACAGTACTGCACGTTACACAAATTACAATGAAATTTACTCCGATGAGAGGAGCCTGACAACATTCAGAACCACTATTTGACCAGCATCCAATCCATTCCCTCCACAGTGTCTGCAGTGTACACCAACCATTTTTCAGTTATTCACCAAACCTATTCCAACAGCAAATGACCAGATCAATCTCGACCACAAAGGGAACATGGAAAAAAGTGACAACGGAGATACCACCATCATCCACAGTTTCACCAATCAGACATCATCCTGAGGTGGAAGTGAGTGGGTGTTAACTTCTGCCTCACTGGGTCTAAATTCTGATCTTCTATCCAATAGAAGTGAGAATACCTTCATCTGAAGGGCAACAGCAAGTCAAAGGTTGGGTCACCAATACCTTCAGGAACAACTAGAGTTAGGGACTAAATGCTGCCTTGCCGACAACGATCAAATCCTGAAAAATGAACAGGTAAAAGTTAAAGGGCACAAAATGAAGTTTTGTGTAAACTCCTTCCCTCTATAAAATGAAGATATCGAACAGAAGGTAAGAGACGAGATTCAAGAGGCCCATTATCTTATTCTGTTGCAAGCATCATGATCCTGAGGAGTTAAAACTTACGAACTGCAGATGAAATTTCCCCATGTGTATTTTCTCCATGCTCTACTCTCAAACCATTATAAACCATCTACTCTTTCACCATAGGGCTTCAAAGGAAGAACTGCAATTTTTGACTTAGAACAAGTTTATCATGCATCTGGGAATTTACATGAAAAAAAATCAACCATTGAGGACATTTTCAAAAGGTAGTGCCTCGAGCTGGCATGTATCAGTAAGGCCCCTCACCACCCAAGATATGCCATCTTCTCATTACTACCAGAGGTGGTACAGGAGCCTGAAGACACACACTCAATGTTTTCGAAACAACTTCGTCCCCTCTGCCAGAGTTCTGAATGGTCCATGAACACTATCTCACTATTCTGCTCTCTTTTTGCATTATATTTCTCATTGTAAGTTTTAAAATTTATCACACTGTACTGCTGCCACAAACAACTACTTTCACATTTGTCAGTGATAATAAACCCGATTTTGAGAAATCCATTATGAGCCTATGAAATCATATCTAGCTTGTGAAGTAATTAATCTGATCTGTTAAAAAGGTGCAGCTTTCCACTACCCATAGGTATGGAGATCCAATGGTAAACTGGCCATTCCCTAATCAAGGTCGCTTTCACCATGACTACAAGCACCTGGAAACAGTGAAAGTAACACGCACACTCAACTTGTCTGGATGGCAGCAAGGACACCTTCCGGTAACAACCACCTCCAACACCAATATCAAATGGCCTTTACTGACAGTTGGGTCACCCTTGAGACACTATTACATCCAAACATATAAGCAATTTCTGGAAATCTTCACCATGGCAAAATATAAAGATACTTCTGAGAAAAATCACTCATCTGATTTAAAACGTACTGTGGGCCTGAAAGCAGCCCAATAAGTTCTTGATTTTGGTGACATTGTCTTCCCAGCTGAAGGACTGATTCTTAAGCAACCTCCAATGTCTGGATTGTGAAACAATGTGCTGATCAATCAAGCAGCAACATGCCTTATTAGTAAAAAAAAATCCATTTAGAAGAAGCCACTATGTACTGATCAAATCTATTTAGTGACCAGCATCCAAGCATAACAGCCTCCAAATACATGTAAAGGTGGTAGCTTTCACTGAGACTACACACGAACATGTTCCCGCTTCTGGAATTCATGACCCCCTTGTCTGACACTCACCACTAGTGGAAATATCTATTTATTTATTTATTTATTTATTTGGCAATAAGGCACAGAATAGCACCACCAGCAACACACTGATTTAACCCTAGTCTAATCATGTGGCAATTTACAATGACTAATTAACCTACCAGCTGGTAGGTCTTTGGACTATGGGAGGAAACCCAGAGATTCCATGGCAAGTGCGAATGAACTCCTTACAGAGGATGCCAGGATTGAACTCTGATGAACCAAGCTGTAACAGCATCCCACAAATGCTACATTACCATAATCTAAAATGTACCCCTGCGTTATGATCTCAATAATGTCAATCACTGTTCAAATAGGGAATGAAATGCAACTCCTTTTTAGAAAGGTGTGATAATTCTAGAAATTAAGCTGGTGAATATCTTTTGTTCTACTTTGAATGCTAGTAAAACCTTTCCTTAGATAAGGGACTAATTGCCTCCACACGCCTGATCTACCAACATTGTACCAAAGTCAAGACTAATCAACTTTGCTATCTGCTTTAGGCTCAAATACCACTCCAATCATCCCTTGCCACTGTTGGGTGTTGCAGAGAGGGGTGGTTCCCAGCAGAGTTTAAACTAATTCTCGCCTAGCTATATTCGCTACACTACACACGCCAGTGGCATGGGAGCGAAGCGGTTAGCATAATGCTTTACATCACCAGCTAAGATCTGGGTTCGATTTGCGTCACTGTGTAGAGTGTACATTCTCCCCGTAATCACGTGTGTTTCTTTTAGCTATTTCGGTTTCTTCCTACATTCCAAAGACATGGGCTAGAGTTAGAAAGCTGTGGGCATGCTCGGTTGACTGTGGAAACAGAGCGATACCTGCAGGCTGCCCAGCACAACCCTCACTGACTGATTTGACACCAACAATGTATTTCAATGAATTTTTAAAAATGTATACCTGGCAAATAAAGCAGGTTTTTTTTCCTAAACTTATCTTTTTAAGGCACTAGCATCTCTTAACCAACAAGATCTCCAGTTCAGCAAGAGAGGAAAGGAAAATTTTCAGGAAGAAAACTAACATTGTCCACATGATCCAGTAATAATTATAAACTTGTCCAATACAGGCGCCTGGTGACAGGTTAAGTTTCTCCACAGTGTGAATCTCTAGTTATGCCTTTGTGTTAGATTTGGAACTTGCACATTATGCCGGAATTAAGCTATCTGAATTCTTTAAAAATAGTTTAAATAGTTTAGTTTAATAGTTTAAAAATTTGAAAACTAAACTGGAATTACAAAGGTCCACCTGCATTCAGGATTAATTTAAGTACACAACCTGCTTAAGAACTGTGTGAATTTTTAATATTTTGCTTTTCTTAAGAAATCATTCAACAGGTCTAACACTAACTCAACAGGATAGCAGCAACTGTTTCACATTCCAGAAATTTCAGGTTATCAGTCCAATAGAAAAACTTTAAAGAGCCAGGATCGGAAGGGACTGAAAAATCACAAGGGATGGGAAGGTAGAGTGGGAAACACGAAAGTGAATTCTCAATTTAAAACGTAAAAGGCAGATAAAACTTACTAGAACAGTCAACATTATAGCAACTCAACAGCCATCTGCAGGGCGTGTCGTGTGACGATGGTGGTGGGGAGGGAAAAAAAGGGGCCTGCACCTGGATTCATGCACGATGTAAAGTGTAGAATTAAATAAAAATAGGTATTAATTTATCTGCTGTGTATTGGCACGGAGACCAATCGGAGCAGCCACTTTTAGAGTGCGTTGGTACCAGTTTACTGCCGACGCAGGCCTTGGGTTTGCAAAGGCTGGCGGACAGCCACACCCCACTGATGGATCGAGAGGATTTCAGATGGTTATTTTTTTTCCCCCGTTGGCTGTTTGGTCGTTATGGTTGCCGGCAGAAACAGTAGAGAAGGGATGGTTGTTTATAAACAGCGTGCTGGGGTGCGCAGGAAAAGACCCAAACTTGTCGGTCCAGCGGTTGGCCATTCGGTTGCACACACTCACAGACACACGTGAATGCTGGACATTTGAAGTGTGAGGCGTTCGTTTAGATTGGGACGTGCTGATCCCCTGATGTAGACACAACCAGTTGATTGGCTAATGTAGACTCGGAGAAGTGGACGGTCTCTGAAAGGGGGCAGGGGGTGAGTGCGTGGGTTTCAACTGCACATTTCATCAAAAGAAAAAAAAATGCACAGAAACACCAGTTACTATCTAACCAATGATGATGCATTTTCATTTAACTTAATTTTTCAATACATAGAAATACACACCAGTACGAGATTTAAAAAATCATCCAACACTGAATATACAGAACACAAAGAAAAAAAAAACTTCTGATTATCACTTTTAAGTTTGAGCAGTCATAATATCAGTGTTGAATTGAAATAATCAAACTTTTCCCTGTAAAACTTTTAGGTTATGACATTGCTAACATCCTAATATTGCCATACTGCTGTGTATTTTGGGTATAGACACCAACCCAAGCACGGTGACAAATTGAACTATTGCAACCTCTATTTTCCAATAGCTACAAGTTATTAGGTCAAAATCCTCCAACTCTCTCTGCCCAGCAGCATTCAGGGTATACCCACACCTTTAAGACTGCTGTGGTTCAAAATGGCCACCGTAAAAGGCAAGCAGGAATGAGCAAATAAACTCAGACTGCAAATATTGGAATTTTTTTTTATATATAGTAAGTCAATCAAAAATGGCCTTGATCCAGCACTAATAAATCTCTGAAATGTCTTAACTAGCCTTAGCTGGGTCAAAAGAAAACCCACTAACTGACCCAAACAACTTTAAAGTAAGGACTGTTTGATGGCTCTGGCCCTATATTCACTAGATTTCAGAAGAATGAGGGTTGACCTTATTGAAACCCATTGATAGTGAAAGGCCTTGACCGAGTGGATGTAGAGAGGATATTTCCTATGATGGGAGAGTCTAAGACCAGATGAGAGAGTCTCAGAATGAACAGATAAGGAGAAACTTCTTTAGCCAGAGAGTGGTGAATATGTGGAATTTGTTGCCACAGGCAGCTATGAAAGCCAAGTCTTTATGTATACTTTAAGGGAGAGGTTGATTGATTCTTGATTAGTTAGGGCATGAAGGGACACAGGGAGAAGGCAGAAGATTGGGGCTGAAAGGAGAATTGAATCAGCCATGATGAAATGGTACAACAGACTCAATGGGCCAATTGGCCTAATTCTGCTCCTATATCTTATGGAGTAAGTTAAAAGCAGGGTTCATGCCCTCGATTACTAGCTAGTGACATTTTCTAATAGGATTGCTAGATGTACCTGTTGTACTTTTTGCTGTACAGTCAACATTAAACAAGAAGAGTGACAACTAAGAAAAATCATTAGGATTGTTGTTTTTTAACTCCGAACATTGCAAAGATAATGAAACTTCCAACTGTTTGTTCCAAATTGTAGATTATTTTTTAAATTCCATTCATTAGCGAGTACACAATTAAAGAAATTCATACTTTGTGCTGTTATGAAATTTATAAACTTTTAGTCAGCACGTACAAAAACAGTAATTCAGCTTAAAGATCTACATATAATAAACTCCACATTGTGCAATGTTGTAGCCTGTTATGTTTTAATTGTAAATATTTGATTGCTCTTAGAGAGTGATTAATCTTATGAGTAAATTATAAGTTCAGCAAAACATTGTGTGGGCTGAAGGGCCTGTACCTTGCTGTAAGTGTTCTATGATCTCCAAGAACAATCATTACATATAACACCAGCTACTGTTATTTTTAATGGTTAGCCTAATAATAGTGCAATATGCAGCTGCTTGATTTCAATAAATTTCATTCAACATCGACACGATGGAAATGGTGAATTCAAGTTAAGACTAGTAAACAATGTCTGAATAGCATTAATTCACTCGTCCTAGTTGAGAGGGAATGAACCAGGTGAATGATTACAGCTTCTTTCTTTTAAACAATGTTAAAAAGTAGGTTATGGCTCTCCACTAACAATCTGATGTCTGCTACTTATTTATTTTTGCCACAGTCATTTACAAAAGGATCATCTATGGAACCAGAAAGCAGAGCAGAGTGAATGTGAAATACATTCTTCACATTAAGGGTTAAGTCCTGCAAGACCTTGGTGTCGGGTATGCACAGTGAGGTTGAGGAAGGTTTTTAGGGGAGAATGGGGATGAGGGGTTGGTAATTGTCCTCTTCCTCAAATAGAAAAGAAAGATGAGAGGCAAGAGGATATGCAAAGCATCACCTCGGGAAACCTGGAGGACGTCAATGACTTACTTTTAGCATCAGAGCATATCCCTCCCAGAATATGTATAAAAAGCAGGAATAGAAAGCCACACTTTAACAGAAGGTGCAAGCACAGAAAGTGGGAATCATCATTCTCTACTTTGCCAGTGCCATTCGTATGAAGACGGGATCTTAGTATAAAATAAAATGCTGGAGATACTAAGCGGGGCAAGCAACACCTGGGTGAAAACGAGGGAAACAGAATTAACTTTTAAAATCATTACAGACCCAGGTTTGCATGAAAAGCTATCAACATTAAATGTCAACATGCCCTCCCTTTCTCTCCCACCCCCCCCAAAGATGCTACTCTACATTTGTTCCATTTTATCTCTCTGATTTCCAGCACCTGCAGTATTTTGCTTTTGAGAACTTAACCTCTGACCTAGTCTTACGCTTCTTCATTAATTATAGATGTGCAAGAAAAAAGAACTTCACATCAATAAAACCTTTTTGATAGTTGTTTTCTTTCCTAGTTTTGCAATACGCTCTCCTGTGTGAGCATAAATCACTGAATGTTTTGTTGATGTGACATATATGATCTTGCCCTTATTTATCATTCGCACATCTCCAGATGAAGTGCATTAAATAGCTTTCAAAAACAGAGAGCTATCTTCTCTTTTTAATCTTATAGCGGAACAGGAATCTGAAGACCCACACTCAATGATTTAGGAACACCTTCTTCCCCTCTACCATCGATTACTGAATAGTCCATGAACTCTACTTCGTTATTCTTTATCTTTGGCTCTATTTAGTTTATAAATTATCGTTATTTTTATATTTTAACATTATACTGCTGACAGAAAACAGCAAGTTTCACGACACAAGTTAGTGATAATAAACCTGATTCTGACCTCAAAACAAGCCAGGCTGAAATCTACAGAACTCTTAACAGCCAGCAATTACAGCGCACTGTATACTAAATCATTTGCTCTGGATTAGCAGTGGAGGCGCTTATTGGTCGCTTTGCATAGCATCTTTGTGTTAGAGACAGAGGCGTGAGTAAATGCTGGGTAAACAATGTTATAAAACACTTCTAGATAAAATATTTTTGTCAGCAAGCAGCAATCTGCACTAGAGGTCAATTACTGGTGATGCAGCATAACGTTTAAATAGAGCTAGGGTGAATTTCGGCTTTTTTTCAGCTGGCGGCAATCAGAGCAGAGCCAAAAAAAGGAAAAGAAATGTAAGCAGAGCAGCCATTGAGTGAGTGGGGCACTGTTAAGAGTGGCCTTGGCTTTGGCACAACAAGCTTAGGTGAGAACAGGTTTGGGGAAGCAAAGGCCATGGTTCCAAGCAACAAAATTTCTCATGAGTACTTTTTCCCGTTAATACAGAACTGGTGTGTTGAGAATCGATCTGGAGGTAGTGGTATGTTTTTGTATGAAATGTGGGAAATTTCAGAGATCTCCAGCTCCTTCGAGGCCATGTTATGCATGTTATGGAACTGGAGCTGCAGCCTGATAACTTTTGGCTCATATGGGAGCATGAGGAAAAAGATGGGAGCATAGCGAGGTAGTGACCCTGACTGCCAGGATAGAGAAAGAATTAGGCACACCCATGGCCAGTTCTCTTAATAATAAGTATACAAGTATACTGCCTTGGACACTGTTTGGGGGGGGGGGGGGGGATAAATGACCCACATGGGGAAGTCACAGTGACCAAGTCTCTGGCACTGAGTCAGGCTCTGTGACTTAGTAAGGAAGAAGGGAAGAGGAGGAGTGGTAGTGACAGGGGATTCCATAATTGGGGAAGCAGAAAGCAGATTTGTGGATGTGGAAGAGATACCTGGAGGGTATGCTGCCCCCCCCCCCCCCCCCCCAGGTGTTAGGGTCAGGGATGTCTCTGATTGAGTCAAGGGAGAGGGTGACCAGCCGGAAGTCATGGTACATGCTGGTACCAACGACATAGGTAGGAAATGGGAAGAGGTCCTGAAGAAAGAATATAGAGGTGGAAGGCTGAAAAGCAGATAGTATTCTCTGGATTGATGTCTGTGTCATGCGCCAATAGAGGGGTAAAAGGATGTTTTGGCAGATGAATGTGTGTCTGAAGGTTTCAGGATTTCGGAACCCAATGACCTAAACAAAAAGGATGGATTACACCTGAACCTTGCAGGCAAGTTTGCTAGAGCTGTTTGGGAGGGATTACACTAAATTGGCAGGGGCATGGGACAGTTACTATGCTGTGTAAGTAGACAGTGTGTAGTGAGACTGAGAAAGACAGGCAGATAATGGGACAAAACTGCAGTCATTGTGATGAGCTGAAGTGTAACAGGGGGCCAAAATCAATAACGGTAATGACTACATGACTGAAGGTGTTATATCTGAATACATGTACACAGAATAAGGATGATGATCTTGTAGCACAGCTCGAGATTGGAATTTATGTTGTTGTGGCCATCTCCACGTCTTGGCTGGGTAAAGATCAAAGGTGGGGGCTTAACATCAAAGGGTACATGTTGTATCAAAAGGACAGCCAGATAGGGAGAGGGGTGGCTCTATGGGTTTAAAAAAAATGAAATCAAGCACTTGAAAGAGGTGACACGGGATCGGAAGGTGTAGAACCCTTGCGAGTAGAGTTAAGAAACTGCAAGGGTAAAAAAGACCATGAACTGTAGCCAGGATGTGGGCTACAAATTACAACAGGAGACAGAAAATACATACAATAGGGTAATGTTATGATAGTCATGTAGGGTTTCAATATGCAGGTAGATTGGGAAAATCCTGCCGGTGCTGTACCCCAAGAGAAGGAATTTGTAGACTTGTTGGTGTTGAGCTTGTTGTTGAGCTCACTAGGAGAATAGTATTTCTGGATTAGGTGTTATGTAATGACCTAGATTTGATTAGGGAGCTTAAAGTAAAGGAACCCTGAGGAGACAATGTTCATTTTTAATGCAATTCACCTTGCAGTTTGATAAAGAGAAGTTAAAATCAGATGTATCATTACAGTGGAGTAAAGGGAATTACAGAGGCATGGCAGAGGAGCTGGCCAAAGTTGATTGGAAGGGGACATAGAGAAGATGGCAGAACAGCAACGGCTGGTGCTTCTGAGGGAAATTTGGAAGGCACAGGAAAGATAAAACCTAAATAAGTATTCTAAAGTGAGGATGAGACAACCATGGCTGACAAGGGAAGTCAAAGATAGAAAGGATGTTCTGACAGAGGAGGTTGACGACAGTGAACCCAGGAATGAAAGGGTTAAGATGAGGAGAGTTTGATTCTTACTGCAGCTTAAAAAAATGGGGGGGGGGGGGGGGGAGGGAAATCACATGAAATCTACCAAATATTGAAAGCTCTGGTGTAATGGATGTGGACAATGAGTTTCCTATCGTGGGGGAGTCTAAGAACAGAGGGCACAGCCTTAGAGTTGAGGGGCATCCACTTAAACAGAGATGAGGAAAACTTATTTAGCCAGAAGGTGGTGAATCTTTTGAATTCTTTGATACAGATATCTGTGCAGACCAAGTCATTAGGTACATTTAAAGTGGTGGCTGATAGTTTCTTGATTAAGCAGGGCTTCAAAGATTACAGGGAGAAGGCAGGAGAATGAGGTCGACATGATGGAACGGTGGAGCACACTCGATGGTACAAATAGCCCAATTTTCCTATATCTTTCGTTAACTTCCTTAAGGCCTTGATGGTAACTAAGGATCTGCCTAACTGTAATTTATGATTCTAACATCGGCTGCACCACAGAAGCACTATTTATACTAAATACATACTGGTTATATGTTGTTGCAATGCTTAATAAAACATTATGGTGCGATACTGAAACCCTTCCCCAAAGCTGTGAAAGACTGCAGAAATGATTTACTGTGCTCCTTGGATACTTTCTTGTTGTGTAGTCCTTTATGGCACTTTGCCAATACTCCTTACTATATAGCCATGTCTATTTCTTTGAGATAGCAAAAAGATGAGATGACCAATTAAAGTTTTAAAGAGTTATGGGAGCTTGTTCAGTAAATGAGCCTGGTATAATAAAAATCCCCTCTCTGCCAAAACAAAAGGAATTTCACAGTTAGAATTTAATCTAGATATCCGAATTTAATTCAGGAAAATCCAAGGTTTGATCTATTTCTTCACAATATATTGGAGGCAATTTGTAAATTTATGCTATGTGATTATGACTGTAAATTGAATTAAATTAGCTGTTCAATAGGTAGTCTGAAGCAGCTAACATCAAAGCCATGTTGAAGATTGTGGGATTTTAATGTGTAACAGAAAAAGGGATTAATATATTTATAAAACATAAAATCTCTAAAGAGTCAAGTGAACTTCAGATATTCAAATTTCCAAAGATTATACTGAAGTCTCCGTTACTCTTTCTACATGGAAAGAAGTTTAAGATCTGACAGACCGCACTCACCTGCCAATAAAATGACAGAGCAGTAGAAGTTCAGGGCAGCATTACTAAAACATTCACATTTTAATATTTCCAAGGCTTGGTTTTTCAGAATTACAATAGTGAACTAGGTTAGGAAATATTTTACCTTTTCAAAGCTGACCCTTCTACATAATGGACCCTAAACATAGGGGTCCAACACATCTCTGTACCTGTTTTAGCTTCACACACAAGGTTGGGAGTGAAAAAAATCAATGTTACCACGAATGGATCCACTCTCACCTAGAGTAACGTCGCCGTGGTGGGCTGCGATAGCGGTAATCATCGTAACGGGGACGTCTGTTCCAGGGTGGTGGTGGACCACGATAACGCTTCCTCCTTTCACCGGAAGACAACTCCACTCGGACACGAACCCCACACAAGGTTCTGTATTAATCAATAAAAGATGAACTGTTGGTATCTCTGAAGACAAAATAATATTTAAATGTTTGTCTCTCAAGAACCAAATCACAGCGTGACAGAAGACAATGGCATACACCAAATGATCAGGTCAGAGTACTTCCAAAATTCACCACTGACATCTCAACAGACAGAATCACCACTTACTGGACAGTACTTAGCCAAGCAAGCCAAAAGATTGCAGAGGGTGGAACCTGAAATTGAATAAACTGCTGAAAGAACTCAGGTTAGGCAGCATCTATGGATGCAAAAGGACAGTTAATATTTCAGACAAGACCCTGCACCAAACGTGCAGAGAGAAGCTTGGATGGATGGGAGGAATATTGAGGCCTATGGTCCAGGTGCAGGTCAATAGAATGAGTCAGAACAACAACCGGCATAGCCAAAGGGCCTGTTTCTGTGCTGTAGTGTTCGATGACTATGAGTCCACGCCAACCATGGTGTCCAAGCAACTAGTCTCAATTTCCTGCGTTCTGCCCATATACAGTCAGCCCTCCTTATCTGTGCATTCTGCATGTGTGGATTCAACCAATTGTGGATCAGGAAAAGCCCGAAGTTCTCTCTCCAGCACTTGTTGTTTGAGCATGTACAGACTTTTTTTTTCTTGTCATTATTCCCTAAACAAACCAGTATAAGTATTTACATACCACTTACATTGTATTAGGTATTATAAATAATCTAGAGATGATTTAAAGTATGGGAGGATGTGCATAGGTTACTGCGGATTGGGAATCAAAAAAAAGGAAGTTCTCTAAGTCTGAACAGGTACATCTGGTATTATTTAGCGTCAGTTAGTCAAACGTTTGTCTTAGTATATAGTATATATTTTGCTTTTCTATGCATATAAAACACTTAACATACGTATTTCAATAATTAAACCAATGCGTTGCTTAGTAATAATTGTAGTTTTCATTGGGGCAGGGCCTTCACATGCTCCATTATTCTCACTTTATCCTTTAAAATTGTTCCGATTGTTGACCGACTGTAGCCTAACGCTTTTCTAATGACCAATGCATTTCACCTCTTTCCAATTGCTTTATTATTTCCACTCGTGATCGTTTTCCGTCAATGAAACACTGCAGGCGGCGGGTCCCGAGCTCTGCCGGGTCCTGAAGTCCACCGCACTGAGACAAGCTAATTAAGGGACTTGAGGGTCTTTTGGTATCCGCAGGGGAGTCCCGGAATCAATCCCTTGCAGATAAGCAGGGCTGACTGTACTCTCAATCTCCTGCATGAAAAGGTTGCTTTAATAGATTTACTATTATTTTTGGTAGACTTCTTTTAAAAATTCGGTATTTTAAAATGTTACATACCTGATTACTTTCCCATCACTAAATCTATATTAGTTGTTTTACAATGGTTTGAGAGCTTACCAAGCTTAACAAAAATAATTTGTAACGAAGTGTTATTGATCTAAATTGCCTTTACTTTTTAAATGCAACTGGAAATGTATGCCCATGACCTCTGGTCCCTGTGTACACCTCGAGTGTTTTGATGTCACCCTTGAGGTAGACAATCTAACCAGAATGCTGTGAACAACCATTAACTCCAAATCCCATCTCTAATGTCTATCTAGTGCAATAAAAAAATTTTCATTCTATCTCATGAAGGTCAGTTTATCCCTTACTCCTGTGACTAACCTATGTGTGCTAGCTTTAAATCTGATGACCCTCCACTGTAGCAATCCTATCGCAGTTATGTCCTTTGAAGGGTAGACCAGACCTGTGGAACAGTATTCCAGATATGTGGCACGGCAGCACAGTGGTTAACACAATGATCAGGCTTCAATTCCTGTTGCAGTCTGTAAGAAGTTTGTACATTCTTCCCATGATTGTGTAGGCTTCCTCCCACATTCCAAAGCCACAATGGTTTGGATTAGTGAATAGTGGGCATGCTATATTGGTGGCAGAAGCACAGCAACATCTGTGGGCTGTTCACCTTTGGACTGTGTTGGTTGCTGATGCAAAACTGATGCATTTCACCTTATGCTTCAATGTACATATGACAAATAAAGCTAATCTAACTGAAAGTATGAATGCAGATACCGGTCTTTGGAATCAAACGATTCCAAACTGTAATCCATGAGTCCTATGAAAATGGTATTTCTACAAAAGTGATTGTATGCTCCCTTTGCGATCTACATTGATGGTATTTTGTTTGTTGCAACTTGTGTATGATAAAGGAGCAGATCAAGGGGAATATTACGTTTAAACTGTTGAGCTCATTACCAATTCCATACCTGCCATCCAATTCTCGCACAGCATCTGCTGCATCACGAGGATCCTCAAACTCTATAAATGCAAAGCCAGGAGGATTCCTTGCAACCCAGACGTTCCTCAGGGGTCCATAGTAGCTGAATGAGCGCTCCAACTCGGTCTTGTTCCCATTGGTTCCCAGATCACCCACATATACCTTGCAGTCAAGCGGGCAGGAATCACGGCGCATCATCGTTCAGCTGAATTCTTTTTAAAACAAGAACACAAATCCAACATTAAGAAGCACATCATTAACATCACAATGCTCAGAAGCGAATTATGCTAATATCACACCTTGGAAAACGTTTCACTGCTAATGTAATGGCCTTTCTGTAGAAGCAGTGTTTAGGTTATGGTTAGAGATAACGGGTGCTTTGGAATGTGAGCTGTCCCACTGAGCAGCAGGTTTTGGTGTCGTGTGCCAGACAACAGCGTGGTCCGGGGCCCTTTGTTTGGCAGAAGATGAAGAGAGAAGGATCGCTGCAGGATTTGACCTGGTGGGGACCATGATTTGATGGAGCGAATCTGAGGATTGGTAAATATGCCTTTTGGAAGAGTTGAGCTCCAACTTGCTGACATATGACTATTTAATTATGATGGGCCCTTTTTGTTTTTTATTTCTTTACTAACCCTTTAATTAAGATTCATAAATATAACTTCTTCAATCATATGCAGATGTGCAGCAAATTACACAGTATCCAAACAAACCAGGGTTTGGTTCACGGGGGGGGTTCACTAATATTTAAAAAAAAGAAATTTAAGCACTAATCTGCTCAGTATCAGGATTTTTATCGTTGATGTGTCATGAAATTTGTTTTGCAGCAGTGCAGTGCAATACATTAAACATACTATAAATTACAAAAGTACAAAAAGATCAAAATTAGTGAGGTGGTGTCCAAGGGTCCATTGTATGTTCAGAAATCTGATGTCAGAGGGGAAGAAGCTGTCCCCAAAATGTTGAGTATGTACCTTCAGACTTCCGTACCTCCTCTCTGATGGTAGTTATAAAACAAGGGCATGTCCTTGGCGGTGAAGGTCCTCAATGATATATGCAGCCTAGTTTTTTATCTTTGTTATTAAAAATAATAAAATTCAAACATGTACTTCGTCACATTTTAGGTTGGATTCAAATTTCCTACTCTGATTTTTAAAAACATCCGCTGCTAATCAACTTCAGCTGAACTATAAAGTGAATCTTACACAAACTTGCAGGTCAATAGGTATTATTTCATATAGAAGTAGTACACCATTTGTCCTTCTGACAGTAAAAAAAATTATTCTGCCAATACTCCTGTGCATACAGAAACCCTCAAATTTAATTCTCTCACACGAAGAAGTTAAGAGAAATACTTCATGCAAAGAATAAGGCTAAGTTTAAACACGAGATTATTCAGAGGCTGGAAATCCAGAGTAACACACTCAAAATGCTTCATCTTCTTATTCTGGCTTCTATGCCCTTCCTTTCCAGTCCCGACATAAGCCCTCGGCTGAAATGTTGACTCTTTAACCCTTCACAGACGATGCCTGGCCTGCTAAGTTCTTCCAGCATTGTGTGTGTTAGTAAGGTTCAGTTTGGTGTTTTCCACGACTACAGATAGTTAACGCTAATTTCCATTTGCTTAATGCCACTGTAACATTCAGGAATGTGTCAAGAATCCCAGGAAACCCTGACAGGATTGACATGGTTTTTGGTATTCTGACATCTACAGCATTGCTTTCAACACAGATTTGACAAAGCAGAATACTATCTAACCTACTGGTTAATCTTTATTCCTACATATCCAACAGCAATTCAATTTTAATGAAATGCTTATCATCACAGTAATAGTCTGAAATAGAAGTTGTCAAAACGTCATGCATTGTGGCTGAGATAACAGGGAGTGAGTAATTCTTTCAAGTCAGACAACATGAGAACACCTTCTGAATCCAAACTAATTAACGCCTACCTTATTAACACTTTTTTAAAAAAATCAAACAGTAACATGCAATTATAAAGCCTTTGATGAAAAAAATGTGGGTAAATGTTTAGAGCTGAGACTTTTCCCACACAATCTGTCTCGATATTAAGCAGTGTCAGCACTTAACGCAGTTATCAGACAGATGTATTCTGCCTTCAGCATTTCTTTCACCAGCTTCTTACCAACAGATTTTGTGCAAACCCAGTGGCTACAGGTCAAACTTCCAAGTGTAATTAGGTCTAAAGAAAGTTCCACCCACCTTAAATCCAATCTCTGACGCCATCCCTACTTTCATATTTACTTATGAACTGTAACCAATTACGATTCACTGTCAAACTAAAATCTAATCAAGATCCTGTTCAAAATGTGATGCCTTAAGAAGGGAGATCTATCATTAAGGTCCCCCACCACCCAGGACATGCCCTCTTCATATTGCTACCAGCAAAAGCCTGAAGGCTCACACTCAATTTTTTGGAAAAGCTTCTTCCACTCTATCACTACTTCACTATTTGCTCTTTTCGCACCACACTTAATTTTTTTATTGTAACTTATAATATCTCACATATTGCACTGTACACAAAACAAATTTCACATCAGTAATAATAAGCCTGATTCTGATTCTTTTTTAACCTTATTAAAAAGTTTTGATTTCTGAATACCAAATTGAAAACAATCCCAGAAGCTATTATAAGCACAAGATACTCTGGAAATCCATGGCATCACAAAAAAAATGCAGGAGGAGCTTGGGTCAGGCAGCATCTACGGAGAGGAATGAACTGATGTTTTGGACCGAGACCCTTCACCAGGTCCTGGTGAAAGTCCTTGGCCTGAAACACTAACAGTTTATTCCTCTCCATACATGTTTCCAGGAAACAATTGCTCATAAGACTTAAAATTAATAGAACACTTTTTAACATCTCAGTAATGTCTCCACAGCTTTTGGAGATGTACGACAGTGTTACTACTTCTTTTCCATTTATACAAGACAGTAAAATATATTTTATATTTTAAATCACTACCGCTGAAAACTTGCAGCCCCCACTCAGAATGTGTAGTCTGCTTTAAAATTAGGTCATGGAACACAATCACTAACTGAATCACCTCAAACACAGTGTGGTATTATAATTGACTCATATGGTAGCAAAGTTAGTGCAAACCTGACACATAAAGAAAGTAATTTATGTAAAATGGGTAAGTTGCTCCTCAAATTAAACTGCACAACTAGCATCCACTTTAAAAATTACACTAATACTAACTTTGGCATTCATAGCAAAAAGATTTGAGTACAGGAGTAGGGAGGTTCTACTGCAGTTGTACAAGACCCTGGTGAGACCGTACCTAGAGTATTGTGTGCAGTTTTGGTCCCCTAATCTGAGGAAAGACATTCTTGCCATAGAGGGAGTACAGAGAAGGTTCACCAGATTGATTCCTGGGATGGCAGGACTTTCATATGAAGAAAGAATGGATCGACTAGGCTTATACTCACTGGAATTTAGAAGATTGAGGGGGGATCTTATTGAAATGTATAAAATTCTAAAGGGATTGGACAGGCTAGATGCAGGAAGATTGTTTCCGATGTTGGGGGAAGTCCAGAACGAGGCGTCACATTTAAGGATAAATGGAAACCATTTAGGACTGAGATGAGGAAAAACTTGTCACACAGAGAGTGGTGAATATGTGGAATTCTCTGCCACAGGAAACAGTTGAGGCCAGTTCATTGGCTATATTTAAGAGGAAGTTAGATATGGCCCTTGTGGCTAAAGGGATCAGTGGGTATGGAGAGAAAGCAGGTACAGGGTTCTGAGTTGGATGATCAGCCATGATCATACTGAATGGTGGTGCAGGCTTGAAGGGCCGAATGGCCTACTCCTGCACCTATTTTCTATGTTTCTATTTTCCCTACATCCCAATTCCTGTTTACCCATCAGCTTGCATGCATAAGCTAGTTCCTGATTCAGTAACATCTCAAGATTTAAACTCGGCCATGTGGGGGGAGGCATCCTTCCACATCAATCTGTAGCCCACCTTTTCCTACAAAAACTTTTGTCTTTCAATTCCTTCTCCCAATTCCCTTGGACTAGCTTCTAAAGTAAATTACCAGTATACCCTTCTTCCTTCTACAAGTCATTTCTATCAAAATGGCATTTCTCTCAACACCTCTAAGGGTCACTGTCAAACTTGGATCAGTATCTTCTGCAAAGCACTTCAGAGCGTAGTAATGTATCCAAGGTGCTAAATGAATGCAAGCTGTTCTGTTGCTTCAACTGCCATTTGCTACCTCTGCACATTACTGATGTGGACACAGTTGTGAGTATTATGAACAGTTTTGGGCCTCTAAGAAAAGATGCACTGACATTGGAGAGGGTCCAGATGAGGTTCACGAGAATGACAGTATGACAAACATTTGATAGTTCTGGACCTGTATTCCTTAGAACTTAGCACAATGAGGGATGATCTAAATGTAACCTATCAAATATTGAAACACCTAGATAGAGTGGACATGCTGACATTTCCCTTCTTGGGGTGTCTAGGCCTCAGAATAGAGACACATTCTTTAGTAAAATGGAATTTCTTTAGCCAAGGGGTGAAGAATCTGTGGAATTTGATGCCACAGGTATGGAGATCAAGTTATGGGTATATTTAAAAGAGACATATAGGTTGTTGATTAGTAAAGGCATCGAAGGTTACAGGGAGAAGGCAGGAAATGGTGCTGAGGGGGATAATAAATCAGCCACGATGGAATGACGGGCAGACTCGAAAGGTCAAGTGGGCTAATATGCCTATGTCTCATTGTTTTTGATTGCCACGTGTAATGTCTTCCAGAAGTGAAGGTCTGTGCAGATGATCAAGGTTGAATTTACCATTTATACAGTCAGCTGTGTGAGAAAACAGAATACGAGCATGATACTATAATAAAACACACCTTCACAGCGAGCATGGGAACGAACAAAAGTACAAGGAGCTGCTGCCCATGGCACACTGGAAAACTACATTAAGAGATTTGAGTGTAGCTAACATCTAAGGAAACATATCTGTTTACAAACAATATAATCCTTTAGGCAAATCAAACTCAACTGCAAGAGAAGCGCAGCCATGGCTATCAGGAGGTAGTAATATTTCAAGGAAATAGACCTATGGCCAAAAACAAACAATAGCCTGGGGATATGAAGGGGGAAAATCAGAATTCGTGAAAGAAAGACCAAGGTATTTTTAAGGAAAAATAATGTAGAATGAGAGCTATTGGTGGGGAAAAAAAATCAAAGAAAGGCTAATAACTCCCACAGAAACAGAAAATGATCAATTAGTTCACATCAGAGACAGGATAAATTACACTGAGGAATAAGGAAGTGAAACTATTTTTAACTAGTGTCGACTTGCACAACACAAAAAGA
The DNA here is from genome assembly GCF_030144855.1 of Hypanus sabinus. Taxonomy (NCBI): domain Eukaryota; kingdom Metazoa; phylum Chordata; class Chondrichthyes; order Myliobatiformes; family Dasyatidae; genus Hypanus; species Hypanus sabinus. The sequence continues at coordinate 23,881,690 of NC_082734.1, forward strand.
TAATACAGGAATAGTCTAAACAAGAAACTCAAAAATTAGCGCTGTAATTAATTGGATCAAACGATAGCTAATCCTTAGAACCTACAGTCCTATATCCTATGGTTTTGAAAATGCTGAGTAATGGGCATAAATCCATGGATTCTGGATGAATGCTGTAATCAAAATAACTCCAACATTGAAATGAAGGAGGAGAAAACCGGATTACTAAACGACATTAATAGGGAAAACACCAGAATCTACCATTCTGGAAAAGTTAAAAAATAAATATTAGGATTGATTAATGTCAATATAGATTGATCAAAGTGAAATTGCCCTTCACAAGTTTGCTGAGTTGTTGTTCTGCTTTTTTGTATCACTCTCAATCAACAAATGCAAATTAGTTGGTATATTTGGACTTCTGGAAAGTTTTTGATAAGGTATCATTCAAAACATTGTTAAACAACCTTTGCGGAAGATTGGGTGATATATTGGCATGGATTGTTAGAGGTGGGAAGAGCTTGAAACATGGTGCCAGGCAAGTAATCTTTTCCTCAATTTCAACAAGGCAAAGGAGAAACTTCAGAAAAACTCGCACAACTTACATCCCTTTTTACATCAACAGTAAGCAGTTTCAAATTCCTGGGAGTACACATCTCAAACAAACATCTCATTATCCTAGAACACATTCTGCACAATCAGGAAAGCTCACCAAAGCCTCTACTTTCTGAGGAGGCTAAAAAGAGCTGGATTATGCAGCGCATAATCATTCATGTCATTCTACAAATGAACAGTACAGAGCATCCTAACATGCTGCACTGCAGTGGATAGGAAGGCTCTCCAACACGTGGCCAAAACTGCCCAATGCATCACCCCTGCCAGCCTACCCACCAAGGGCACATATACAGAAAGGTGCCAGTAACATTGTGAAGGATCACACCTACCCTGCTCATGGACTGTTTGTTCCACTTCCATCAGAAAGGAGGTATGTAACATCCATGCCTGAACAACCAGACTCAGAAAGTTACTTTCCCCAAGCAGCAAGGCTAGTCAACAGCCCCCCAACCACTACTTTATAATTTCCTGTCAGTCACATTATGTAGACACTCCTATGCCTGGTGTCACTTTATGAACATACAATTAATCTATAAATTAATTACATATTTGTATAAGATGATGAGAGGCATTGATCGTGTGGTTAGCCAGAGGCTTTTTCCCCAGGCTGAAATAGCTAACACAAGGGGGCATAGTTTTAAGGTGCTTGGAAGTAAGGTACAAGGGAGATGTCAGTAATAAGTTTTTCCAGAGAGTGGTGGATGTGTGGAATGCACTACTGGCGACTGTGGTGGAGGCAGATACAAGAGTCTTTTCAGAGACATGAAAGTACGCAAAGCTTAGAAAAATAGAGGGCTATGCAGTAGGATAATTCCAGGCAATTTCTGGAGTAGGTTACATGGGCAGCACAACATTATGGGCCGAAGGGCCTGTAATGAGCTGTAGACACACACACACACAAAAAAACACTAAAGGAACTTAGCCAGTCAGGAAAAGTGCACACAGTTGAACTTGCAGGCTGAGATCCTTCCTATAAGCTATTTTAGGTATTTATATTTATCATGCTTTTTTAAATTATTGTGTTCATTGACTTATTAATTATGCTGCATCAGATACAAAGCAACAATTTTTTCATTCTCCTGTACATTTGTGCACTGGAAATTATGTTAAACAATGTTGAGTCTTGAGAACTAAAAAGAACAAAGCACAGAAAAGAGCAACAATGTGCTGAGGAAACTCAGTGGGTCATGCAGCATCATGGAGTGAAGAAGCTGTTGAAGCTTTGAGTCTTTATGCTACATCATAATGAAATGATAATGAAACGGTTAGCACAAAGAAAAGTGATGAGAATGGATTCTGAGGCAATCGGTGGACTAGATGACGGGCAGATAATGCCTGGTGCCAGGCAGGGGAGGTACTCCAGATTCCAGCATCCAGTTTCATGCCTCTGGAAAAAAAATCACACTTGTGTTTGGAAACAGATGCTTGTGAGATGCTGCACGAATGTGTCAGTGAAATCCAGCTGTGCACCATTACATACACAAGAAAGTCTGTGGATGCCGGAAATCCATAGCAACAAAGTTCCGGAGGAACTTAGCAGGTCAGGCTGTGCCCATGGAGAAGAATAAAGAATCAATGTTGAGGCAGAGACTCTTCATCAAGACTGGGAAGGAAAGGGGAAGAAACCAGAATAAGAAGGTAGGGGAGGGGGGAGGAGTAAAACCAGGCAGGTGATGAGTGAAACTAATTGGGGGGGGGGGGGGAAATAGGTAGTTGAGAACAGGAATGATATAAGATGGGAGGAGATAGGTGTAAGACCTTAAGAATATAGCAGCAAATTAGACCATTCAGTCCATCAAGTCTGCTCTGCCATTCCATCAAGGCTAATTTTTTATCCCTCACAACCCCATTCTCCTGCCTTGTCCCCATAACCTTGACACCCTGATTAATCAAGAAACTATCAACCTCCGCTTGAAATATACCCAATGACTTGGCCTCCACAGCCTTCTGTGGCCATGAATTCTAGACTCACCACACCTCCTCATCTGTTATAAATGGACATCCCTCTAGTCTGAGGCTGTGCTCTCTAGCCTGAGAGGAGGTACAGGAGTGAAGGAGGAAACTGATGGGAGAGAAGAGTGCACCGTGGGAGAAAACAAAAAGAGAGGTACCAGAGATAGGCGAGAAGGAAATGGGGAGAACCAGAACAGGGAATGGAAAGGGGGGTGGGGGGGAGAAGAGAAACTACAGCAAGTGAAAAAAACTGATGTTCATGCTATCAGGTTGAAGGCTACCCAGCTCCAACCTGAGAGTGGCATCATTGTGGCAGTAAAGATTTTGCTGGGTTCCTCACCCCTTCCATTCCAGTCCTAGTGAAGGGTCTTGGCTTGAAACCTACACTCTTTATTCCACTCCATAGATGCTGCCTGATCTGTGTGTTCCTCCAGCATTTTGTGCATGCATAACTCGGATGAAAAGATCAAATGCGACAAAACCAAATTTGCTGGTAACACAAAAGTGGGCAGCAGTGGAGATGCAGAAAGGCTTCGGGTAATATACAAAGGTCAAGTCAACGTGCAGTGATGTGGCAGATAAAATATAAAGTGGAAGCATGGGACGTCATCGACTTAGAAAACTAGCGATTTCATGTTTGTAAATGAGACAACTGAAAAGCGCTGATGTTCAGAAAATGCTCAGTGATGTTCTACATAAATCACTAAAAATTAACTTGCAAGTAAAGAACGTTTTACTATTTGCAAGAGGATATCAGACTAGAGATGATTTAATTATATCCAGCACTGGAATAGCATGTTGATGTCCCAACTTAACAAATGAAGGGTAAAAGGTTGATGTTAGCAAATGCTCAATAGACCAACTCCTTGAGGATATTAAAGCAAACTAGACATATATTCTGAACAGTATAAAAAAAATCTTCATCCAAAACTCAGTCAACCTTAGGAATTCTTTAATTAGAGTGTGTCAGGATCAGTTGCAGATCACATTCAGAAGAGATTAAAATACTTTTGGAAATTGAAAGAAGCCAAGACAAGTTGAGTTTATTGTCACTTATAGGTGTATAGCCCCATATACAGCATTCACAAAAAAACAATTAATTGTAAATTGTGAGGACTGCTAAAAGAATCATTCTCTTCTTCATATCCACAAAATTTATCAGCACTGAATATGCAGGGCCCTTAACATAGTCAATGCACCCTCCAATCTGATCTCTCTGAATCCCTTACCATCAGGCCAGAGGTACTGTAGCATTAGGACAACTGTTAGGATAATTATTTATAGAGCACTTTTCACACAGATGTACTTCAAAGTGAATAAAAATTGAATAAAAGTACAAACAAGAAAATTTAAAAATAATCATGAAAATAATAAGACAAAAAGATGCTGGATAAAAGCAAAAATAGGTGGGATTTGAACTGCCGTTTGAAAGTGTCCACTGAGTCTGTATCCCTTATACTTTTAAGTATTCCTGTTTAGCAGTGTAGTTCAAAAAACCTGATTATCTTTAGAGGGAGATCGTTTACATTTAAGAGGCAGACGGAAGAAGACCGGAAAGCTGGAGCAGGATTAAAAAAAAACAATTATGTTATACTCACTCCAGTCCCAGACCATTAAGAGCATTAGAACTAAGTAAGAGAACTTTATAATCAATTCTAAAAGGTACAGGAAGCCAATTCTGAGTAGCTAGTATGGAGTGATATTTCCCTCATCCTGGTTTTGGTTAAAAGTCTAGCAGCAGAGTTCTGAATGAGTTGGATGTTTGTCAATAGATTGTTTTGTAAGGCCAGTCAGAAGTGCATTGGAGTAATCTAAGTCTATTCGAGATACTAAGGCTTGAATAAGTTTTTCAGCAAGATTACATGACAGAAATAAACGTAGCTTTACAATATTTCTCAAGTGTAAAAATGCTGCTCTAGTCACTTTATGTGGGATTTAAAATTCAAATCTGATTCAAGGACACACCCGGGTTTGTTACTTCTGATTTTACAAGGGGAGCAAAGCTCCCAAGTTTATCTCTTTTTGACCTTGGGACCAGTTTTATCTTCATATAGTTTTAGAAAATTGTTGCTCATCCATTTATTCTAGCCATTCCAAAAGTCAGGGTGTTATGATCAGATTCAACCAAGACATACAATTGTGTTTCATCAGCATACAGGGGAAATCAAGTTGAAACTTTCTAATGATGTCTCCTAAAGGGAGCGTTTCTACAGAGGAGAGTAGGGCCAAGACATCTTTCCTGAACACCACCAAAAGGTACATCATAACTCTTAGAAAATTGGTTTCTAAGACAACCCAGTTCCCAAGGCAATCTAGGAGAATGCTGTGGTCAATTGTGTTGAAGGAAGTACTCAGATTTAAGAATTAGAACTCATTAGTGCTGAGTCCAAGGTTGCTGACAGTTTTGGTAAGGGCCACTTCCATGCTGTGGCTTGTTCTAAAACTTGCCTGAAACTTTTCTAGAATATAGTTCCCATTCAGAAAGTTGTCAAATTAGTTGAAAATGACTTTTTCAAACATCTTACCCATGAAGGAAAGTTTAGATATAGCCCTGTAGTTAGGTACTACCTCATTTTCGAGGCTTGACTTTTTAAGTAGCAGTTTGACAGCTGCTGCTTTGAAGGCATCTGGAAAAAGGGGATGTGCTAATAATTTTCTTAAAAGAATTGAAAACATTATTATTAAGAATCCTTAAAAGGTGCAGTGGGGCAGAGTTGAGACAGCAAGTAAACTATTTACTCTTTGTTATAATCTTATGCAGTTCTGAACTGAAAATACTTATAAATTTTGACATGGTTACCCTCTTTTTATAGAGGTTACCGATCTATACTCTCCCTAATGGAAGTAAATTTGTTGATTACAATTATGTATTCTAGTCCAGTTTTCCTCCATTTTCACTCAGCTACTCTGAATGATGAGTTCATAGTTTAGCTCATGGTGGAGTGGCAGAGCAGACACGATGGGCCGAAAGGCCCACTTCTGCTCCTTTGTCTTGTGATCTTGTGAACATTCTGACATCACATATGTGATTTCTTTTTAACTGTAAATGGGGCCACCATGTTTATTATATTCGTCAAGTTATTGTTGGAAGGATCAATCATTTCAATTTACTGAGCAGTTTAGTGTCACAGGGGTCAGATAAACTAGCCTGCTCAGAGAATTTAAGTGGAGTTGCAGCATCAGGAACATTTCTTTAGCTATAATTTCTTTCATGATTTTGATTCCAGACATGCGAGCATAAAAAATTACACAGAAACAACCAGACACAGTGGTATCAGAGAGAGAAGCACTAATAATATTTAACCCTTTTGTCATTACTAAGTGCATTTCCAAATCAATGGGGTGGGCTCAGTGACATGTTGGGTAAGATCTAGGCTCCAGAATACATCTGGCAGAGTGAGCATTTGAGAGGTCATTAAAATGAATATTGAAATCTTGAGGGATGAGAATCCTGTCATAGCTCAACATAATATAATAAAGGAGAAAAATTGAGAATTACGAGAGAAAGCAGACATTAGATTTAGGAGAGTGATTAACTAGTGCAGAGGAGAAGATCCATACCAAAATGTTAAACATCAAAACTTGAAAAACATGAGGATAGATAGGAACCAGCTTATTTCACAAGACTACTGAACTCCCTGTCGCCATTCCAAATTTCATCATGTATGAGTTTACTTTTTAAACTTGCATCGTAAATGCACAGTATGGCTAAATATCTGTGGTAATATAAATTTATGTTTTGTGTGCGAGTTATATTACTGTGTTGTGTACACAGGCCCCGAGGAATGTTGCAACTTGGATAGAGGCAGCATAATAAATGTGGGTGCAACACAGGGGGAAGACTGTGCAAAGCAAAGATGATGGCAGCAGGATAACAGAAAGGGGGAAGGGGAAACAAGCAGGGCATTTAACAGGTATAAAAGAGGAGCATGGGGGGGGGAAACTGAGGGCCAAAAAGGGGCACAAGGGGGGAGCTGAGGGTCAGGGGGGCGGGGAGGGCCAAGAGGGAGCACGTGGGGGGAGGGGAGAACTACAAGGGGCAAGGAAAAGACTACAAGCAGGCGCAAGGAGAGAGGGAAGGGCTGGGGTATAAAGGTGGGAAACAAATGGGTATACCGGGGTGTAAAGAGGAGAAGAGGAGTGGTGAACACGGGGGCGTAAATAGGCCTCAAGCAGCAACGCTGGGCCCACGCTCCTCCGCTTGGATTACAACGGGACCAGGTCGCTGCTCTTCCCTCCCACCGGTGAGCTGCGGGCTACCACCACTCCCAGAGCCGCACATTTCTTCACGATAGGCCTCACCTGCCGTCCACGACTTCTCCTGTTCAGATCTCTCGCCTCCTAAACTCCCTCTCCGAATCTCGCCACAAAATGGCGGCCGACGCTGCCCACTTTGATGGACCGCGGCTAGAGCCAATCAGCGGTCGACCAGTTTCAAATCGACCAATAGTAGCTTCGATGTCTTGACGTCAGCATTTTTGATTGGTTGTTGTTTGTACCTATCGTCTGTCATGTCGTCAGTCTTCCCGCCTTAGCTCAACCAATCAAATATCGCGGTCGCTATGTGACGTCATTTAGCGATTGTAGAAATTGTGAAATGGCGAATGATGGGAGTGAAGGGCATGTGGATTTCAGTACGTCAGTATGTGCTTATTAACTATACCGTAATGTCCCAAATCGGTGCCCTGACTGATGCCAAAAGCCTTCTTCACCACCCTCAGTGAACGTTGTACATTATTTTAGTCATAGAGGACTTGCACCCCTTTAGCCCTTCTATTCCATCTCAGGCTTGGTTCTATCGACCCACACCTGGACTATAGCCTTCCATACCCTTAGAAATGTTTCAATTGAAACCATAACCATCACTGCGGCTGGCAGTTCCTTTCACACCTGCATCACCCTCTGTGGAAGGTCCCCCCTAATTATCTAACATTTCATCCTTAACCGATAACCACTAGCTCCAGTCTTGTTGAACCTCTTTTTTTTAAAAAAAAGGTCTCAGCCCAAAACTTTGACTGTTTGTCCATATCCATAGATGTTGCCTGGGCTGCTGAGTTCCTCCAGCACTTTGTGTGTGTTGCTCAGTAGGAAGAAAACCTGTTTTGCATTTACCTATCTATACCTCTATCAAACCTCCACTCATTCCCCCGGTGGCATCCTTTAGTCTCGCAAGACAATGGAACTGCGCCTGGAAAGTACTGGTGTGTCCTGTCCAGGGCGCAGGCCTGGGCAAGGTTGTATAGAAGACCGGCAGTTGCCCATGCTGCAAGTCTCCCCTCTCCATGACACCAATGTTGTCCAAGGTACGGGCAAAGGCCGATACAGCTTGGCACCAGTGTCGTCACAGCAGCTGTCAGAATGAGGTTGAAGGCAAAGTCGACTGCCTTAGGGACTCCAGTTCTGGATTTGTCCTCGGTTTACTCCTGAAGCCTTTCCCATGAGTAAGTATGGCCGCAAGCCAGCAGAAGTTTGAAATCAGAGTTTTCCCTCTCTTAGATGGACTGCCAGTCAAGCCACAGCAACGTCCTTGTAAATTTCCTCTGTACTCTTTCAATCTTATTGCTATTTTTCCTGCAGGTAGGCACACAATATTCCAAATTTGGCCTCACCAATGTCTTTCACAACTTTGACATCCCAACTTCTGTACTCAATACTCTGATTTATGAAGGCCGATGTTCCAAAGCTCTCTTTATGACTCTCTCTACCCATCAGTTTTAGTCAGATTTATTTGTGTTTGTGTTTTTTCCAGGCATAATACATGTATTGGAATCTGGAAGTAACACATAAGATGCTGGAGGACCTCAGCAGTTTTTGCAGCATCTGTGGAGGGGAATGAATGCTGACATTTTGGGTTGAATCATGTCATGTGGACTCACAACTGGATGCATCCCACCTAGGGATATGGTTTCAAACCAAAATGTTGACTGTCCATCTCACTCCATCAATGCCGCCTGGCATCTTGTGTGTTGGTTCAAGGATTACATCCAGTGCTAGAGGTATGAGCATAAACTTCTAGGAGTGATCACAGATCACTAAGCCCTCTGAGTTCCTCCGGATTGTTTGATGCTCCAGATTCCAGCATCTGCGTTCTGTTGTGTCTCTGTTTTCTTCTGATTCTGATGGTGATTCCTTCTTTCCAATGTGTTCATCCAACCATGGCACCGACCCAACTGGTCTGAATTTCCTGCATTCAACCAAGATCCTTCTAAGCTATGACCCTCCATGTTCCTGTCCACGTGTTAGCTAAATACTACCTCAATTTGCCATCTTAGCCCTGTCTAGCCTGTATGTAGTTCTCATCTCAGCAAGATAGAGGTGTAGGGTACCACAGCATGGAAATGGATTCTGGGTCGAGAGATTCTAACCGTCCTTAGGTCAAGATGCGGCCGAGGTGAGGCCTCCAATGAGGATGTGGATAGACTGTGTGGCTTCTTAAGATTGTAGGGATGGTTTTGAGGACAGTGAGGGGAGTTAGGTGTCAGGGTAGGGTTTGGAGACAGATATGTGGTTTAGGGACAGGGATGCAGAGGAGTTTTGAGTATAGGCCTCCACTCTGCATTCAAAGATCAGCAATGTGGATGTGTGGTGAAGAATATCCATTGACATCAGGATGTCAACTTGAATCAAGTGACCATGCGAGCATTAGGAGACACGAGGGCCCCACTGGGTTGGTGAGCTAGTGAGTCCACAGTCCGAGGTCTGAAGTTTGGGACGCCATTATCAACTACTCCTGGGATCGACACTGAAGGTCAGAGTCCGAAAGTCGATTGGAAGTCGAAGGCCCGGGTCTACGAGTCTGAGAGTCCGACAGGAAATTGGAAGCCTGGTGTCTTTGAATCTGCTGGAGGCCTGAGGCCCAGAGGCTTTGTCGGGGGTTGGAGGACTGTCTGCGTGTGGGATGGGCAAGAAGAAAGGGGCTTGCTTAGCTGTGGTCATTTTGTTTCTCGTTCTGTCTTGTCCTGTTCTATTGCTGCCATTCCTCGTGTGTTCTGCTAAACATTATGGGCATGTTGTGTTGACAATGGAATGTGTGGCAACAGCCAGCGGGCTGTCTCCAGCTTAGGTTGCTGATGCTAAGGACACATTTCTGAACATAAATCTGAATCTGAATTGCGTGGAGAGCTGGAGAAATTGGAATAGAGCCGGACAGTACTGATAGTTCTTCATTGTCTATGTGGAGAGAGAAACAGGATCAGTGTTGCATAATGATGATCTTTCAGTGGCAGTAGGAAAAGAAATCAAATGTGTTTTAATTTGCAGTGATAACTGGCTGGTTTCGATGCCAATTTTTAACCTATATCGTCAACACCATTTTTCTATCTTCACAGATGCTGCCCATTCTTCTGAATATTTAATACTTACTCTATTAAATCTCCTTTACCAGATATTTACAAATGGGCAACTCGGTAGCTTAGTAGTTATCACAGTGCTTTACGGTACAGACAACCCACCACTGTCTGTAAGGAGCATGTACATTCTACCGTGACCATGTGGATTTTTTCCAGCTGTTCTGGTTTCCTCCCACAGTCAAAGACAAAAGACATTATGGTTGGTAGGTTAATTGGTTGTTGTAAATTGTCCCGTGATTAGGCTCCGTTCAAATTGGGGGGATTGTTGGACAGTGTGGCTGGAAGGGCCTATTCTGCTCTGTATCTCAATAAATAAGTTAATATACCATGGAGAGCATTCAGACAGGTTACCTGACTGACTGGTGTGGAGGTGCCAACGTTACAGAATGGAAAGAGGTGGCAGAGGGCTGTAAGCTCAGCCAACTCCATCGTGGACACTAGCCTCCCTCAAAAAAAAGGCGGCATCCTTCATTAAAGACCCTCACCGCTCAGAACGTGCCCTCTTCTCATTGCTACCATCAAGGAGGAGATACAGGAGTCTGAAGACACACACTCAACATATTAGAAGCAGCCTCTTCCCCTCTGCCATCAGGTCTCTTAACAGTCCATGAACATGTGGTAAAGAGCACGGTGACCTGCCCAGCAGCACGTACAGCCACAGTGATGAAGCATATCAACGCCTCCTTGAGAAGTGATTTAGATCCACTCCAGCTTGCCAACTGGAGCGACAGGTCCACAGCAACTGCTCTTCACTCAACCCTGGACCATCTGGACAGCAAAGATGCATTCATCAGGATGTTCTTTATCGACTACAGCTCAGCATTTAATGTCATTTTCCACTCAAAACTGATCAATACGCTCCAAGCCCTTGGCCTCAATACCTCTGTGCAATTGGATCCTTGCATTTGCAGACAATGGTCAGTTCGGATTGGTGACAGCTTCTTCTCTATGACCTCCATCTGCATAGGTGCACCATAAGGCTGTGTGCTTAGTCCCCTGCTCCACCTGCTTTACATTTATGAATTTGTGGCTAAGCACAACTCCAATGCCATATTCAAATTTGCTGATGACCTCACAGTTGTAGGCTGAATTAAAGAGGTGATAAATCAGCATATTGAAAATCTGACTAAGTGGTGCCAGAACAACAACCTCTTACTTACAGTAATGCCAGCAAGTCCAAGGAACTGATTATTGACTTCACGAGAAGGAAGCCAGAAGTCCTTCAGCCAGTCCTCAACAGGGGATCAGAGTTGGAGAGGGTTAGCAACTTTAAGTTCCCAAGTGTTATTATTTTGGAGGTTTGGTATGTCACCAAACGCACTCGCAAATTTCTCCAGATGTACTGTGGAGAGCATTCTAACTGGCTGTATCACCCTCTGTTATGGAGAAGCCACTGCATAAGATTGGAAAAAGCTGTAGAAAGTTGTAAACTCAGCATCCAGGCGTGATCAAAAGGCGTCATCTGTCATTAAAGACCCCCATCACCCAGGACATGCCCTCTTCTCATTGCTACCGTCAGGGAGGAGGTACAGGAGCCTGAAGGCACACACTCAACAATTCAGGAACAGCTTCCGCTCTGCAATCTGATTTTTGAATGGACATTGAACCCATGGATACTATCTCACTGCATTATTTTTTTCTCTTCTTGCACTATTTAACTTAAACCTGATTCTGATTCTGGTGATAGAGGCTCTTAGAGAGGTATTTAAGAGACTCTTAGACAGGCACTTAGGTGATAGAAAAGTGGAGGGCTTTGTAAGAGGGAAGTGTCCTTGTCCTGATGAAACAGTCAAAACATCGACTACTTACTCTTTTCCATAGACACTGCCTGGCCTGCTGAGTTCCTCCAGCATTTTGTGTGCATTGCTTCAGATTTCCAGTGTCTGCAGATTTTCTCATCTTCAGGGTTAGATTAAATTTTGAGTAGACTGGAAGCTTGGCAGTGTATTGTGGGTCACTGGCCTGTCTGTGCTGTAGTGTTCTACTCTCGAAATTTTTACAGATCAAGGAGTACGCGGGCTGTTAAAATGAGCGGATAATGAGGCTATTGGTTCACTTTATATAGTGGCAGGTTAGAATCACGAGGGGGGAGTTTGTGATCTCATGCATGAGGTTCCCTGTAGAAGATCTGACAAGTCTGGATGTTGAAATGTTCTTTTTTTTTCCCTGCAAAGCAAAAAGCAAAGGGAACAAATTGCCTGCCAGATCTGTGTTGTTGAGAGATTTCACCCAGAAGGCAGATTTGCAAATAACTGTTACTCCCATTGTTTTGAAAATGGTGAAAAGAGTCAGATAATTTACTAGCAATTACTGGAGTTTGAGACGAGATGCTTGGGATTGACAAGTCAAGCAGTGATGCAGCCAGCCATGTAAGAACTGATGCCTGTTTTCTCTTCATCAGGAGAAGAAACGGCCAACATTTTAGGAGAAATTAATTGTTTGTTCACTGAAGCAGGGTGTAATTCCAGCAGTTGATACCCATCCCCCCATTTCACTGGAGAAGCTGGTAGTTTAAAGATGAAAGATTAGCTTTATTTGTCCCATGTACATCGAAATATTGAAATATACAGTAAAGTGCATTACTTTGCATCAATGACCAACAATCTGCAGATGTGCAAGAGGCAGTTGGAAGTGATGCCATGCTTCCAACACCAACATAGCAAAGTTCAAAGGAAATTTGTATCAAAGTATGTATATGTCACCATATGAGATTCATTTTCTTGTAGAAAATTCATTTCACAGTAGAACAAAGAAATACAATAGAATCAGTGAAAAAACACACACAAAGACTGACATACAACCAATGTGCATGCCCACAGCTTACTATCCGTAACCCATACATCTTTTGGAATGCATGAGGAAGCCCACAGGGGGAACATTCAACCTCCTAACGGACTGGTGCTGTAAAGCGTTACGCTTACCACTCCGCTACTGTGCTGCCCAGGTACACAGCCGAAGGGTAAGGGCCATGATGAGGTTGATCAGCTGGGAATGAGGCCTTTACTTTCATGTTTGGTGTGTACTGCGCAAGGACAGGAGCTGTGGCAGAGGCTCAATGTACAGAAAAAAGAAAATTCCTTTGCTTCTGGTTATGTTGTCCAAATGTAGGAGCTGAAATCAAATTTTCTGCCCCGTACTGCACAGGATTGTATTGCTCCTGTTTGGTTGCCACTGAAACAAGAGTTGCACTAGGGGCTATGTTGTTAACTTTTCTGCATATAGGCCAAAGAACAGTACAGCACACTACAGGCCCGATGACCCATGGTGTTGTGCCGACCTTTCAAGTTTAAGTTTATTCTCATTCAACTGTGCAGGCAACTCTGCCATGGACGGTCCCAAGCCTGGCTGTGAAGGGAGGAGGTTTGGGCATGGGGCTGGCAACCCCATCCAATAAAAACCCAGAGCTACAGAAATGCCAGTAGAAGCTCCAAAGACCTCATCCCTGGGAGAGGAAGGATCATTTCCTAGAAGTATGAAGCCGTGTGGTGAAAGTGAAAGCCATAGGGCCGATCATTGGCCCAGGACAGAGGACCCTGGTAAGCTGATGTTGCCCCAGTAGGGGTGATAGGTAAGAAGGATAAGAACTGAACACATGTACCTTCAAGCAAAGCAACGTTCCTGCAGACCACGGTGCACAACACAGTACAAATACTTCTCATGCGTGCACGCGCATAAACAAGACATAAAGTAATATTACCATAAATAAGGATCAAATAATGAGGTGCATTTACAACACGTTAAAAAGTGAACAGTATAACACTGGTTCCAGCACACCCACAGCGGTCTGAACACCTGGATGACACCTGAACACAGCACACCTGTTGAGTATCCATCAGATCCATTTCTATAGAGGTATATGGAAAAGGGTTCCAAGGCAAATCCAAATCTAAAATATGGCCAGCCAACATTGGTTCCCACTCTGTTATATGAGTGTTCCCATTAAATAAAATTATCTTCTCTCGTTCAAGGGCCTGATGCTTAAGTTCCTGAACTTGGTGGTGTGGGTCCCATTACCTCCTGTACCTTCTTCCTGATGGCAGTCACGAGAAGAAAGCATGGCCTGAGTGGTGGGTGTCCTTGTTGATGGATGCAGCTTTCCTGCTCTATGGTGGGAGGGCTTTACCCATGATGGATTGGGCCGTATCCACCGCTTATTGTAGGATTTCCCACTCAAGGATATTGATGTTTCCATACCAGGCTGCGACACAACTCTCCACCACACAGCTATAGAAGTTTGTCAAAGTTTGAAGTGTTTGCAAACTTTTAAGCAAGTAGAGGCACTGCCATGCTTTCTTTGTAATTGCACTTTGATGCTGGGCACCAGACAAATCCTCTGAAATGAGAACACCGAGGAATTTAAAGCTGCTGACCCTCTCCACCTCTGATCCCCCAATGAGGACTGACTCATGGACCTCTGATTTCCTCCTCTTGAAGCCAATAATCAGCTCCTTGGTCTTGCTGACATTGAGTGAGAGGTCATTGTTGTGGTACCACTCAGCCAGGTTTTCAACCTCTCCACAGGCTGGAATTTCCATCCACTTGAAAAGGGTAACAACTATACCAGTGCCCAAGAAGAGTAGTGTGAGCTGCCTTATCATCCAGTAGCGCTCACGTTTGCAGTGATCAAATGCTTTGAGAAGTTGGTCATGGCCAGCAACAACTCCTGCCTCAGCAAGAACCTGGACCCACTGCAATTTGCCTATCTCCATACTAAGTCAATGGCAGACACAATCTCAATGGCTTTTCATATGGCCTCAGATCACCTCGACAATACAAATACCTATGTCACAAAGCTGTTTATTGATTATACCTCAACGTTTAACTCCGTCATTCCTGCAGAACTAATTGATAAGCTACAGAACCTGGACCTCTGTACCTCCCTCAGCAATTGGATCCTCAGCTTCCTAACTGGAAGACCACAATCTATGCTGATTGCTAGTAATATCTCCTCCTTGCTGATGATCAACACGTGCACTTCAGGGATGTGTGCTGAGCCCACTGTTCTACTCTCTATAATCATGAATGTATGGCTAGGCTATAAATTTGCTTTTGATACAACCATTGTTGGCAGAATCTTAGATGGAGATGAGTGAGATCTATTAGTTAGTTGAGTGGTGTCGCAGCAACGACCTTGCACTCAACATCAGTAAGATCAAAGAGATGACTGTGGACTTCAGAAAGGGTAGGACAAGGAAACATGAACCAGTCTTCATTAGAGCAATCAGAAGTGGAGAGAGAGAGCAATTTCAAGTTCCTGGGTGTCAAGATCTCTAAGGATCTAACCTGGTCCCAACATGCTGATGCAACTATAAAGAAAGCAAGACAGCAGCTGTATTTCATTGGGAGTTTGAGGAGATTTGGCTTGTCACCTAAAATACTCAAAAACTTCTAAAGATGTTCTGTGAAGAGCATTCTGACACGCTGCATCACTGTCTGGAAAATGGGGTTTGGGGGGGGGGTAATGCACAGGATTGAAAGAAGCTACAGAAAGTTGTAAAATTAGTCATCTCCATATCTCCGTAAAATCCAAGACACCTTCAAGGACCAGAAAGAAGGTCCTTGGATATTATGGAGGGTTATGGGCTGAGTGCGGGTCAGTGGGACTAAATGAGAGTAAGCATTCAGCACGGACTAGAAGGGCCAAGATGGCCTGTTTCCATGCTGTAATTGTTATATGGTTATAAGATCCATTATTAAGGACCTCCATCACTGAGGACATACCCTCTTCAGGCAGGTGGTACAGAAGCCTGAAGGCACACATTCAGTGATTCAGAAACAGCTTCTTCCCCTCTGCCATCCAATTCTAACCAGACATTGGGCCCATGAATACTACTTCACTTTTATTATTTCTGTTTTTGCACTATTTTTAATTTAACTACTTAATATACATAGATACTTACTGAAATTGATTTACTTTTTTCTACATTATCGTGTATTGCATTGTACTGCTGCTGCTATGTTAACAAATTTCACGACATTTACTAGTGGCATTAAACCTGATTCTGATTTTCAGTCTCCCTCTTATATGCTGATTCATCACCACTTTCAACCTACAATTCAGCTGCTTTTGGCATGCTAGCTGCTTCTTCTGCACCAGAAAATGATTTAAAAAAGGCTTATCTATGGACTGGACCTCCGTGCTTCAGTCCAGAATACCTTCTCTGTATTCTTAAGGCCACAGATTGGCATAGCTGGAGAGGGACAGTACCCAAATGCATGCACTCTCATGCATTACTCCAGAATCTCATTGGCTAGTTGGTGGTCGCAAAACCACAAGATTTCGAGGTGATATTGCTGGTCTTCTCTCACCTAGAAAGCTATGGAATATTTGCTCGATGCCTTCTGTCATTTTGGCTGACTCATTTCCCTCAGTCTGTACTTTCCTCAGTCGCAGGACTCTGCAGAGAGTTGTGCCGACAGCCCAGCGCATCTGTGGATGTGAACTTCCCACTATTCAGGACATTTACAGAGACAGGTGTGTGAAAAGGGCCTGAGGGATCATTGGAAACCCGAGTCACCCAACCACAAACTGTTCCAGCTGCTACCCTCCAGGAGATGGTACAGCAGCATAAAAACCAGGACCAAAAGGCTCCAGGACAGCTTCTTCCACCAGGTCACCAGACTGATTAATTCATGCTGACACAACTGTATTTCTATGTTATATTGACAGTTCTGTTGTACATACTATTTATTATAAATTACTATAAATTGCATATTGCACATTTAGATGGAGATGTAACATGAAGATTTTTACTCCTCGTGTATGTGAAGGATGGAAACATAGAAAATAGGTGCAGGAGTAAGCCATTCGGCCCTTCGAGCCTGCACTGCCATTCAGTATAATCATGGCTGATCATCCAACTCAGAACCCTGTACCTGCTTTCTCTCCATACCCCCTGATCCCCTTAGCCACAAGGGCCATATCTAACTTCCTCTTAAATATAGCCAATGAACTGGCCTCAACTGTTTCCTGTGGCAGAGAATTCCACATATTCACCACTGTGTGAAGAAGTTTTTCCTCATCTCGGTCCTAAAAGGTTTCCCCTTAATCCTTAAATGTGACCCCTCGTTCTGAACTTCCCC
The DNA here is from genome assembly GCF_030144855.1 of Hypanus sabinus. Taxonomy (NCBI): domain Eukaryota; kingdom Metazoa; phylum Chordata; class Chondrichthyes; order Myliobatiformes; family Dasyatidae; genus Hypanus; species Hypanus sabinus. The sequence continues at coordinate 23,898,666 of NC_082734.1, forward strand.
AACATCGGAAACAATCTTCCTGCATCTAGCCTGTCCAATCTCTTTAGAATTTTATACGTTTCAATAACATCCCCCCTCAATCTTCTAAATTCCAGTGAGTATAAGCCTAGTTGATCCAGTCTTTCTTCATATGAAAGTCCTGCCATCCCAGGAATCAATCTGGTGAACCTTCTCTGTACTCCCTCTGTGGCAAGAATGTCTTTCCTCAGATTAGGGGACCAAAACTGCACACAATACTCTAGGTGCGGTCTCACCAAGGCCTTGTACAACTGCAGTAGCACCTCCCTGCTCCTGTACTCAAATCCTTTTGCTATGAATGCCAACATACCATTTGCCTTTTTCACCGCCTGCTGTACCTGCATGCCCACCTTCAATGACTGGTGTATAATGACACCCAGGTCTCATTGCACCTCCTCTTTTCCTAATCGGCCACCATTCAGATAATAATCTGTTTCCCTGATCTTGCAACCAAAGTGGATAACCTCACATTTATCCACATTAAATTGCATCTGCCATGAATTTGCCCACTCACCTAACCTATCCAAGTCATCATCTTCATCCAAGGATGGAAGTAATAAAGTCAATTTAATTCAATTCATTTCTGAAGCACATGAGGATCTGGAGCAGACTTTTGGATAGGTGTTGGTCTATTTTAGAGCTGGATTTGCCTTGGAATCCTTTCCCGTATACCCCGTGCATGAGGAAGTGGCTACATCTGATGTGTGCTCAGCTGTGCTCTGTTGTGGGTGTGCCGGGGTCAGTAACAGCCCAAGGTGCCGGCCCTGAATGAAATTGCTGATATATGCTGGTCACTGTTGCAGTACCTGATAGCTTTACAGACTTCTGCTCAGCGTGCTGTTGAAGCACAACATTTGAAACATATTGAGTGCTCTTTTAGAAATTGTTATCAATCTATGAGCATCTTTTCCCTGAATCTTCTGCATTTCCTTAAGGAGTGAGGTCTCTGATGGATGGGGCATTGTCTATCAGCGTTCGTGACAGAGCTTTCTACTTCAGTTTCGTTGATCATTGACAGGGGTTTTGGTTTTCCATGCGTTTGTTAGAGACATTTCTTGGAATGAGTTGTTGCTGGAAGTTGAGAGCATAAAACTAGGATCATTTTGCATTTCTGCGTGGATGCAGTTGAATTCCACAGAGAACGAAAATGGCAGATGGGGAAATGATACTTGGTTTTATTCCTGAATCTGTCCGTTATCCACTGTTCTTGCATATTGTTTGTTAGTTTCTCCACGATAGGGTTTGCGTCCGAGTGACTCAGTCCTAGTAGGGAATCCTTGGTTTTTGTGGTTTGCAGTTCTGACAAGAGATCTGCAAGGTCCAGCAGCTTCCGAGATTGTTTATGTGAGAGCTTCGGAAAATCATCAGGTCTACTGAAGAGAGATTCATTCCCCTGGAGAGCCACAGCACTTGTCCAGCCTTTGCCACAACATTTGTAAACACTTAGCTGAATTATTCATCCGAACTGCCTTAACCCTTCTTGCATGTTGCAGTGACTCCGCATCAAGCCGCTCACAGAGAAGGTCCACCTCTTCATTAGGTTTGAGGCTCATTCACTCCACGGTATTGCAAAAGCTTGACTTTCTGAACAGATAACTGGCAGACTTTTAGTCTCGCTGTGACTGTGTCTCGACAAGTCAGATTTGTACCGGCAGCTCCTGAATGAGAGAATTGTGGAGACTAGTTTGCCAAACGTGTGTCCCGGGATAGAGGGAAGTTCAGTCTGATCACGTTTGTTCGGATGGGATTGGCATTATTGACTGAAGTCTTTTCTGTGATGAAACGACAGAAGGGGGTGTTGCAGATCTTTGCTGCTGTAGACCTTGTCTGTCAATACCTGGACTATGTGAAAGACAAGTTGGCTGTGTGGTGTGGACAACTTCTCCTTGTAGAGCTGGAGCACTGTCTTCATTTGGACGTTCTTTAGCAGGCTGCATTAGCTGTTGTGATGGCAAAGTATGACTGATTCTGGTTACAGACTCATCACTGTCTGGGTCAGGTGCTGATTCATACAGCTCTGCCTCTGCTGAAATAACCTCAGCTTCACGCTCTTCCTTGAGTGTACTTAATGTAGTTTCTACATATGTTTTATCCATGCCTATACATGTTTTTCAATGTTTACATACACTTTGTCCAAGTCTATACATGTGCTTCAATGTCCTCACGTGCTTTCTCCATGTCTATACAAGGTTTCTTCGTGATTTTGCGATCTTTCTCCACCTGCATTTCAAGTTGTGCTTGAAAACAAGTGATCTTTTCATTCTATTGCCCTCGCAGTGCATATGTACAAAGCTATGAAGTGAATTAAACTCCTTCTCAAAAATCACCCGAGATGGAACTCTTAATTAAATCTTACTTGCAAAACTCAGAAAATTATGTAAAATGCATATTAAATTCAATACAGAATCATCGCACACCTGAATATATTAATACCACTGATTACTCTCACAATGGTATTCACCAAGGTAATACACTCATGCACACTCCATATCTTTGCTGAGTAAACAAGAGTAAACTCATAGTGCAATGATATTTCAATAATGATAAACAATAAACGTACTTCCTTCAAAATATATCTACTAAATGTTTGCCGACATTAACAAAACTTAAGATACACAGATTTTGCTGTTTCAAGGGACAATAAAGAGAAAATGTAGATGGATGTCATTCTGCCGTGAGCTTCAAGTTGAATCCAAATTAAGCTCTGCAGGAAATTAACATAAAAAGAGCCTTGCGTACAGGAAGTGATATTCAAACAAAATGAACTGCACCTTTAGTGGCCAGAACAATAACGCTACCGGCACTTCATATGTGGTGAGGCCTGGTGGCAACAGGGAGATCAGTAGTCTCACGGCCTGGGGGAAGAAGCTGTTGCCTATCCTAACAGTCCTTGTCCTAATGCTATGATACCTCCTGCCTGATTGCAGAGGTCAAAAGAGATTGTGAGATAGATGAGAGGGATCATTGACTACAGTAAGGGCCTTGCATACACCGTGATTCTAATAAATATCTCTGAAGGGGGGAAGAGACTGATGATCCTCTCATCAGTCCTCACAATCCTTTGTAGGGTCTTGCCATTGGATGTCTTGTGATTTGTCTACCAGATTGCAATACAGCTGGTCAGGACATTCTTGAGTGTGCTCCTATAACAATTGCAACCTACTCCAAGATTATTCTCAACCTTCCCTCCAACATAGCCCTTTATTTTTCTTTCATCTAAGAATAAAAAAATTTCTTAAGCTCACTTATATGTTACATAATCACCAGTTTGCCTGTAAATGTTCAGATTTTCAATTATCATTTACTTCTGTAGTGTCTTTGTGAGCCTGAGATCTCATGGCTGTGTAAATCAAGACTGTCCTTGTTGTCTCACAGACTGTTCTTATCAGAGTATGCTTGCTGTGCAAAGAATGACCATGAGGTGTCTAGTCTTTAGTTCTTTGTTCCTTTCGTTTCTCTTTATTCATTTGCTCCGTATTTTTTAAAGTTTATTTTTATTCTGAAATTCAATGAGGAACAGGCTCTTCAGGCCCAATGAGCCACACTGCCCAGTAACCCATCTACTTAACAACGGACAATTTGCAATGACCAGTTAACCTACATTGTGGGACTAAACTGGTGCACCCGGAGGAAACCCACGCAATTCATGGGGAGAACGCACAAAATTGTCGCAGACAGCGCTGTAATTGAACTCTGAACTCTGGAACATCTGAGTGGTAATAGCAAGGTGCTAACTGCTACACTACCATCGCTCACGCAATCTGACCTGCATGATGATGAACATCCAATAACGCAGGTGGAACTTTCAGGATTGAGCCTCATTTTTTACTTCTGAGGAACCATCTGGGTGACTTATCCCCCCCCCCCCCCCCCATCCAACAAAAGTATGAAGTGTTTGGCTGAAATCCACCATAAAAGACGTAGAGATAAGAGTAGTCACTGCCCTGCAGGTCAAATTCTTCCTGTACGTGATAATCAGCCCCTCTGCTCTGACCCACTGTTTATATGTCAGAGATCAGAGAGTCAGGTTTATTATCACTGACAAATAAAATTTGTTGTTTTGCTGCAGCAGTACAGTGAAATATATAAAAAATTGCTCTAAGCTGAAATATGAAATATTGTCAAAAATCTAAAAGAAAGTAGTGAGGTGGTGTTAGCAACACACACAAAACGCTGGAGGAACTCAGCAAGCCAAGCAGCATTTAGGGAAAAGTGTGCAGTCAACATTTTGGACCGAAACCTGCCGAAGAGTTTTGGCCCACAACTTCAACTGTACTTTTTTCCATAGCTGCTGCCTGCCCTGCTGAGTTCCTCCGGCATTTTGTGTGCATTGCTCAGATTTTCAACATCTGCAGATTTTCTCCTGTTAGTGAGGTAGCGTTGGAGGGTTCATGGACCATTCAGAAATCTGATAGTGGAGGGGAAGGAGCTGCTCCTAAAATGTCGAGTGTGTGTCTTCAGGCTCCTGTACCTCCTCCCTGATGGTAGAAATGAGAAGAGGGCACGTCCTGATGGTGAGAGTCCTTAGTAATTAATGATGCTTTCTGAGGCACTGCGTTTGGAGAGAACCTTGGAGGGAAGGCTAGTGCTCATGATGGAACTGGCTGAGTCCACAACCTGTTGTAGCCTTTATTGATCTTGTGCATTCTTTGTGATTGAATCACTACGCTTGGCCCAGGATGTCGACTGAGGTGTTGACACCAGGAACCCTTCAGTTGCTCACCCTTTCCACTGCTGACCCCTCGATGAGGACTGGTGTGTATTGCCTGACTTCCCCTTCTTGAAGTCTGCAATCAGTTCCTTACTGACGCTGAGTGTAAGTTTGTTGTTGAAATACCACTCAACCGACCGATCTATCTCATTCCTCTAAGGCTCTGAGATCAGTTTGAACTGACTGTAGGGTTTCCAGAGGGTCATAGTAAAAGCATGGCCACACATTTCAGGTTCAGATTCAAGGAGGAGACTATGTAGCATCCACACCAGGGCCACCAGGCATTGCCTCTGTATCAGCTTGAACTAGTTTGGTCTCTCTTATCTGAACCCTTTCGTTAGCAGAACTGATGCCCACTGGATGTTTCTTTTTGTTTTTCACACCATTCTCTGTAAACTCGAGAGACTGTTGTGCGTGAAAATCCCAGGAGATCAGAAATTTCTGAGATACTCAAACCACCCCATCTGGCACCAACAATCATTCTATGAACAAAGTTACTTAGATCATACTGTTCTCCATTCTGATGTTTAATCTGAACAAGAACTGAACCTCTTGACCATGTCTGCATGCTTAGATGTGAAAAGGATGTTTCTCATTGTGGGGGAGTCTAGGACAAGAGGGCACCGCCTCTGGATAGTGGGCGTCCATTTAAAACAGAGACGCGGAGTAACTTCTTTAGCCAGAGGGTGGTGAACTTGTGGAATTTGTTACCACAGGCAGCTGTGGAGGCCAGGTCGTTGGGTGTATTTAAGGCAGAGATTGATAGGTTCTTGATTGGCCGTGGCATCAAGGGTTATGGGAAGAAGGCCGGGGAGTGAGGTTGAGGAGGGGGAGAAATGGATTAGCCATGATTGAATAGCAGAACAGACTCAATGGACCAAATGGCCTAATTCTACTCCTATGTCTTTTTGTCATAGAGTCTAATACATTGAGTTGTCATCACATTGTTGGCTGATGCGATATTTGCTTTAAGGAGCAGGTCAATCTAATAAAGTGGCCACTGAGTGTATGTGTCACCATATATTACCTTGAGATTCATTTTCTTGTGGACACTTGCAGGAAAATAAAGACATTGAAATAGTTCCTGACAAACTTTAGTGAAAGCACCAGGAAAAATGTGGAGATTGGAGGCCCAGTCTCTGTGAGTTTGAGATCCTGGTGCCAAAGATTGGAGACCTGGAGGTGGCCTGTCTTGCGATTGGCGGCCTGTGTGTGAGGAGCTGGGAGGGTGGGAAAAAGGTTTGTTTTACTGGCGTTGTGTTGTTGTTATTGTGTTGAACATTTTGTGTGGGCACGCTTTGTTGGTGCCAGAATGCGTGGCGAGAGTTGCGGGAAACCCCGACACGTCCGTGGGTGTGTTAAATAAATCTTCTCCGTGGATTGTCACCTTGTCGTGGTGGAGAAGCTTGTGTAGTCCTGAGAACCCGAGAGAGATGCCGTCTGGAGCTATGCTCCTGGTAGGGTCACCCATGGCGGTAAGGTCGAGGGTGAGGTCCCTGACAAAGAACAACGAAGTTACTTTGAACTCAACGGCCGTGAAGGTGGAGGAAGGCTGCAACAAATCCATCAGCTCCAATCGTCGTGGTTTCCATGCCATTGGAATCAGTTGGTTGATTTGTGAAGTATCGTGTGCTTCTTGGAGTGCAACATCAAGTACACGTTAAACAAATACACGCACAGGAATCTTCGTTCTGTGATAGATCAACGGAACGAAGACCATCATCCTCGGCCTCGAGGGATAGCCACGACAATAAATAAATCTTAAATTGGAAACTGAAAAATCAACATTTATAAATAACAAAGACTGACAAACCAATGTGCAAAAGAAGGCAAATCATGCAAATAGTAAAAAGTAAATAAATAACACTGAGTTTGTGAGTTATAGAATCCTTGAAATTGAGTCTGTAGGTTGTGGTGTCAGTTCAGTGTTGAGGTGTGTGAAGCTATCCATGTCAGTTCAGGAGCCTGATGGTTGTGTGGTTGGGCATCGTCGATCAGAATTCAGTCAGTAATGATCTGCTCTTGCTTGAAGCCCTGTGCATTTTGTTGGACAGTTTCCTGAGCAAACTGTCAAGCCCATACGACAGAAAAGACTTCTCTCATGAGCGTTCAGCGGGAAGCAAGATTTTGCCTTGCTGTTGGTGAGAAGGGCTCACCCTTTTCATCCCTTTCACGCGCAGCCCAGGTCTCAGTCAAACTGCAACTGCCCATAAGGGGCTGCGGATGAAACCATACTGCTGGGGTTTCATAAGGCACTAGTCAGACCCGAGCTGGTGCACTGAGAGCAGCTTTGGGCCCCATATCTAAAAATAGGCTGGAAAGGAAGAAGGTTCAGATCAGGTTCACGAGAACGATCCTGGAAATGAAAAGGTTAATGTATGAGGAGCATTTGATGGCCCCGGGCCTGTACTCACTAAGGTTTAGAAGAATGAAGGGGGGATCTCATTGAAGCCTATCATGGAGAAGTCTAGAACCAGAGGGCACAGCCTTGGAATAGAAGGTTGTCCCTTTAGAACAGAGATGAGGAGGGATTTCTTCAGCCAGAAGGTGGTGAATCTGTGGAATTCATTGCCCCAGATGGCTGTGGAAGCCAAGTCATTGTGTGTGTGTGTGTGTGTGTGTGTGTGTGTGTGTGTGTGTGTGTGTGTGTGTGTGTGTGTATGTGTATATAAAAAAGCGGAGGTTGATAGGTTCTTGATTAGTAAGAGTGTTAAAGGTTACAGGGACAAGGCAGGAGAATGGAGTTGAGAGGGATAATAAATCAGCCATGATGGAATGATGGAGTAGACTCAAAGGGCTGAATGGCCTAATTCTCTCCTGTGTCTAATGGTCTTGTAGGCTCATGGCTTTATGTTTATCAGTTTCCAGGAAAGGGTAGAAGGGATGCAGTGGTTCGCGAACTGTGGCCTATCAGAACAATTGTGGGAGGCGCAGTAGCAAAGTGGTTAGCATAACGCTCTACTGCGCCAGCGATCAGGTTCAGTTCCCGCCCCGTCTGCATGTTCTCCCATGACGTTGTGGCTTCCCCCCCCCGCTGCTCCGGTTTCGTCCCGCATTCCAAAGACGTACAGGTTAGCGAGTTGTAGGCTCGCGATGTTGGTGACACTTGCGGGCTGCCCCCAGCGCGTCCTCAGAGTCCATTGCTCGGTGATGCTAATGGCACATTTCACTGTATTTTTCGATGTACATGTAACAAATGAAGCTCATCTCCCTCTCTCTAGCTTCAATCTATATTCCGCATTCAGTTTTTCTTACGAGACTGTATCAATTTCCTGGAAGGAGTACAATAGCCTTTGTTGAGGCTCCAGACCATTTGCATATCAGAACAGTTGTGGGTGGTACAGTAACCCAGTGCTGGCGAAATACTGTTCTAACACAAGCGATTACCAGTTGGGATTCAATTGCCACCACTGTCCATATGGAGTTTGAACATTCTCCTCCAGACCCCATGTGTTTGCTCTGGGTGCCCCTATTTTCTCCCATGTACCAAAGATATATAAGTTTACTAAATCTACAACAATAGTTTCACAGTACCATCACCTTCTAGATAATTCTCCTTCCCCATCTCCCCCACCTTTTTATTCTGGCATCTTCCCCCTTCCTTCTCAGTCCTGACAAAGGGTCTCGGACCAAAACGTCGACTGTTTCTTCATTTCCATAGATGCTGCCTGACCCGTTGAGTTCCTCCAGCATTTTGTGTGTGTTGCTTTGGATTTCCAGCATCTGCAGACTTTAATAATAGATTCTTCCCACCACCAGACCAAGGCAGGACTCTGTAATAACTTCTCAAACTTACTTCTGATAAAATAATTGGAATGAAAAATTCATGTAATATTGACATAAATAAATATCATAACCAAAAGTAATGGCATGCTCTATAATGATATAATCAGTAAGTTGTTGGCAAAGTTCAAAATTCAAATTAAATTTATTATCGAAGTACATATATGTCACCGTATGTTGGGATCAGAATATGGCGATACTTGTGGGCTGCCCCCAGAACATCCTTGGACTGTCCTGGTCATTGATGCAAACGAGGCAATTCACTGTATGTTGTGATGTTCGAGGTACAAATAAAGCTTATCTCTTTCATCTTCAATCTTTATCACAGGACTGTGCTCCTTGGGACAAACACCAACCCTTACCCAGGAGGGTCATCAGCTCTATGGAGGACGTACTTTGTTTTATCTTGTAGGGCAAGGGACTGATCGCAACCAAATGTTCCAGTCTGGGGCGCAGACGTGCAAGGTAAATAACACAGTCACTGCAGAGGTTCTGTGAGGAAGGACTGCAACATTAGATTCTTCCCCCCATTAGACATAGGTAATGCTCTGTGTAATAATCTCTTAAACCTACTGTTATGAATGTGCCACAACTCTGAGGGGCCGAAGGGTACAAAGTTGCCCCCCTCCTTTTTGAGAATCACAAGATCGCTATTAATTCGGGTCTGGGACCCAGGAAATGAGAGAGAGAGACACACAGAATCCACAAGGTTTGGAATGTGTCCTGGCCTCAGCGGAAACAAAACCACTGATAACGGCTATTGTCTCTGGGAGACGGAATTGTGTATTGAGTACTGTACTATTCATTGAAGCCCCTCAGGGGACGACCAGAGTGGGCTGGTTGAGGGATTGCATCATCCCAACCTGATTGACATCTGAGACCCCGTGAGTAAGGATAAAAGAGGGTCTGGGGAACAACCCCTTTAGACACACCAGGAGAAATACTAGAAATCCTGTGACAGCGTTTAATAGTGACAGCCGGTGGGGGGCTCGTGTGCGTCCTTCCCTTGCCTGGGATTGGCGGGCTCACCACAGAAGAACGGCTTTAGCTAAAGGAGAGGCCACGAGTGAACGGCCACCCCAACAGGACTCCTGACGGATCGAAATCATAAAAGGAAAGCTGGCAAGTTCTTCTCCCAAAACTCTCTCTCTCTCCAACCATTACAACCCAGCGGTCCCCAAAGGCTGCAGCCTGCATGAACAGAGAGAACTTTATATTTCCATCGGACAATACATTATCCCCTAGACAATGATAGAGCTTATTTCTTATTGATTATTATTATACCCGCACTTTTAGATTTAGTATTGACGACATATATTATCTGTATATTTGCATTGATATTATTTTTGTGTGTTTTTACTAATAAATACTGTTAAAAATAGTATCATCAGACTTCAACGGACCTCTCTATCTTTGCTGGTGAGTGACCCAGTTACGGGGTTTGTAACACTACTTAGAGTGATAGGACATTACAGCGCAGAAACAGGCACTTCAGGTCCATGCAGAACTGTTATTCTGCCTCGAGCCGTTGATCCATACTTGGACCATACACCTCCCATCCATGTAATTATCCAAATTTCTATCATCTGCCGAAATCAAAGCTCTATCCACCACATTCGCTGGCAGCTCCTTCCACATTCTCTCTACCGTCTGAGTGAAGAAGCTCCTTATATATTTCACCTTTCACCCTTAGCCTAGTTCTAGCCTCATCCAACACCAGTGGAAAAAGCCTGCTTGCATGGATAATCTATCCTATCTATATCCCTTGTGTTGAGTGATCAGTTCAGTGCTGAGGTGAGTGATGATGTCTACACGGGTTCAGGAGCCCAGCGGTTGTTGGGTAATAACTGTCCCTGAACCCGATGGTGGAGGACATAAGGCTCCTGTACCTCTTTCCCGATGCTGGAAGCGAGAAGAGAGCATGGCTGGTGAGGGTCCAAGATGATGGATGTGCGCTCCTTGTAAATGTGCTCAATGATGGTGATTTAGTGTAATTAGTCTCAGACGAGATGGGCTGTCCTGTTTTATGTGCTCAAAGTAAATTAATTAAGACTCAAAGGAAATTTATTCTCAAAGCACATGTCACTGTATACAGCCCGGAGACTCATTTTCATGCGGGCATACTCAGTGAATCTTTAATAAAATAATAACATTAATAGAATCAATGAAAGACCGCACCAACTTGGGTGTTCAACCAGTGAGCAAACGTCAGTAAACTGTGCAAATACACAAAGAAGAAATAATAATAAATAAATAGGCAACAAATACCGAGAATATGAGAGTGAGTCCCTGAAGGTGAGACAATTGGTTGTGGGAACAGTTCAGTGACTAAAGTTGAATGAAGTTATCCCCTTTGGTTCAAGAGCCTGATGGTTGAGGGGTAGTAACTGTACCTGAACCTGATGGTGTGAGTCCTGAGGCTCCTGTACCTCCTTCCTGATGGCAGCAGTGAGAAGAGAACAGGGCCTGGATCTGATGGTGAACACTGCTTTCCAATGACAGTGCTTTGTGTAGATGTGTTCAATGGTGGGGAGGGCTTTTCTCACAATTAAGTGGGTCATATCCATTACGCTAGTAAGATTTTCTGTTCAAAGGCATTGGTGTTTCTATACCAGACTGTGATGTAGTCGGAAAATATACTCTCCACCACACATCTATGGTGGAGATAATTGCAAGTCACACATAATTGCAAGATTTATGAAATAGTTGAACTCTGACATTGCTTGGAAATCCCAATAGTTTGACAACTGGTTCAGAAGGGCCCCACCATCTGATTGAACACCGAGGAGTCCTGCTCCCACACCCACTTCTGTGTAAAATTGCTGAGGTGTGTCTCCCCTGCTCCTAACCAGGCCCTTTCTCCGTACCTCTTTAAAGTTCCTGGCACGCAAGTTCCCATACTCACCGGGGTTTGTTTTCAGCTGTCTGTTACATCCACCTCTTTCCTTGCTGTATCACCCCTGGAGTGGAATGATTTGTCTGGATAGCATCCAAATGAATTATTTCACTCTTTCTTGTTACATGGGACATAATAGCAATGGTCAATTACAGTTGATCACGGACAAGCCCCACCCCCCACCACTGACCAGATCTACAAGAAAGCAGTATCCATCATCAAGGAATCCCAGCATCCAGTCCATCTCTTCTCACTGCTGCCATTGGGAAGGAGATGCAGGAGCCTTAGGTCCCCCACACCACCGGGTTCAGGAACAGTTACTGCCCTGCAATCATCAAACTTCTGAACCAGTATGGATAACTTCACTCACCTCAACACTGAGCTAATTATTGAACACAGCCTATAGACTCACTTCCAAGAACTCCACAACTCGTGTTCTAGGTATTCTTTCTTTATTTCCTTTAGTATTCACACATCGGTTGTCAGTCTTCATGTTGTTTTTCATTGATTCTATTGTACTTGAATTGACTTCATTACTTACACCCTTCACATACATGAGGAGTAAAAATCTTTACATTACATCTCTGTCTAATTGTGCAATGTGCAATTTATAGTAATTTATAATAAATATAACATAGAAATACAGTTGTGTTAGCATGAGTTAATCAGTCTGATGGCCTGGTGGAAGAAGCTATCCCAGAGCCTGTTGGTCCTGGCTTTTATGCTGTGGTACCATTTCCCGGATCTTAGCAGCTGGAACGGTTTGTGGTTGAGGTGACACAGGTCCCCAATGATCCTTCGGGCCCTTTTTACACACCTGTCTTTGTAAATTTCCTGAATAGGGGGAAGTTCATATCTATAGATACGCTGGGCTGTCCGCACCACTCTCTGCAGAGTCCTGCGATTGAGGGAAGTACAGTTTCTATACCAGGCAGTGATGCAGCCAGTCAGAATGCTCTCAATTGTGCCCCTATAGAAAGCTCTTAGGATTTGGGGGCCCACAAGCAAACTTCTTTATTGATGCTACTGTGAATGCCTGCAAGAAAATGAATCTCAGAGTAGTATATGGTTTTATATATATATATATATATATACTTTCATAATTAATTTACTCTGAAGTTTGAACATTTTAGAGAAATAAACTGCAAGATGCAGAGAGGATCTTGACTCCAGATGGCAGCACTGGGCTCCACACCACCATGGAAATGGGAGAAATGTTTTCTCATCGCAGTACAAATTAATATTGCACTTATAATCTCTCATAAATGTCTTCATCAAAAGTAATGAATTGTTGTTATTTATGAAATTGGGCCAATCGTTATTTTCACAGCATGATCTCACAAACAGCCAATAATCTGTTACAAGGATGTTGTTTAGGGGAGAATATTTGTCCAGATCAACCTAGTCTAGAGTGTCAGAGGGTGAAGGGTGAGAGAAAGTTTTGAGAGGTCCAGATAGGATAGATAGTCAGAATTGTTCTCCCAAGGTAGAAATATTGAACAGTAGCCACCATGCAGGGCATTATAGACTCGGTCAGCTCCATCATGGGAATTAGCCATCAGGACTTCTGACGTAGGATCTCAGCCCGTAATATCAGCTGTTTATTTCCCTTCATAGATGCTGCCTGATCTGCTGAGTTCCAGCATTTTGTGTGTGCTGCTCTGGATTATTAGCAGGCGCAGAATCTCTGGTGCCTCTTCTTCTAAAACCTTCTACTTTGCGGTGAAACCTGTCGGGGTATGCTTGCAGTCAGTTCCCTTCCACCCTATCTGACCTACTCGTGATTCCTGACTGCTGACTCTGACACCCACCGCAGCCATTGAGGGAGGTGACCAATCAGCACAACTTCACTGTAGGAAGCCAGGCTGTGTCAGCAATGCCTACATCCAGAAAAGAGACGAAAACGTCACTGAGAAAAGGTTAATCGCTCTACTATTGTCACCTACACCGAGGTACAGCAAAAAGCTTTGTTTTGCATTTGTTTTGCATGCCATCTACAGTACTTTGCAAAAGTCTTAGGCACTCTAGCTATATGTATATGCCCAGGACTTTTACACAGTATTGCATGTAACTTTTCAGTGTGTTTTCCAGTAGATATAATTTTTCTGGAAACCTTGTGGCTTCAATGGCAAGTGACATATTACTCGAACCTGACTATTTTATTGGTTAATTGTGAGCAATGGAATTTCTGTCATCTCTAGTCTGGGGTGAGAAGACCACACTGGCTTTTCTTTCCCCTGTTCTTTCTTGCCATGCCTCCCCTTCCTTCCTCTTCTTTCCTCTTGCAACAATTAATATAACACGATCGCAAGCAAGTTTTAAGCTTCACTCTTGACTTCCAAAGAGCTTTTGGATCACAAAAACATCAGGATCCAACAAGCTTTATAAATTTCTGGTTGGACCATACTTGGAATACTGTCTTCCGTTCTGGTCACCTCATCGCAGGAAGGATGTGGAGACTTTAGACAGGATGCTGCCTGGATTAGAGAGCACGTCCTATATGAGAAGATTAAGCGAGCTATGGCTTCTCATTTTGGAGTGAAGAAGGATGTGAGGTGGCTTGATAAAGGTGTACTAGATGTTAAGAGTCTCAGTCAACACTTTTTCTCCAGGGTGGAAATGGCTAACACAAGGGGGCATAATTTTAAATGATTGGAGGAATGTACAGGGGAGATGTCAGAGGTAGGTTTTGTACACAGAGAGTGGAAGCTTAGAGTGCCCTGTCAAGGGTGGTGGTAGAGGCAGATACATAAGGGACATTTACTAAACTCCTAAAGAGGCACATGGACGATAGAAAGATGGAGGACTATGTGGGAGGGAAGCATTAGATTGATCTTGGAGTAGTTTAAAAGGCTGGCACAACATTGTGGGCCAAAAGTGGGGAGAGGGGGAGGTGTACCAGCTGGAAGGTGATAGGTGAAGCCAGATGAGGGGGAAGGGGAGGGGGAATGAAGTGTGAAGCTGGGAGGGGACAAGTGGAAGAGGTGAAGGCCTGAAGAAGAAAGAATCCAGCCTACTAACCTGTACGTGTTTGGAATATTTGAGGAAACCTACACAGTCACAGGGAGAATGTACAAACCTTTTACAGACAGGAGATTTGGCATGTCACCAAAGACTTTAGCAAGTCTCGACAGATTTTACAGTGGAGAGCGTTCTGATCAGTTGCATCACTGTCTGGTATGGAGAGGCCCCTACACAGATTGGGAAAGAGCTGCAGAGAGTTGTAAACTCTGCCAACCCTATCATGGGCACTAGCCTCCTCACCATTGACGACACCCTCAAAAGGTGAGGCGTAAAGAGCACCAAATTTCTTGGTGTTCACCTGGCGGAGAATCTCACCTGGTCCCTCAACACCAGTTCCACAGCAAAGAAAGCCCAGCAGCGTCTCTACTTTCTGCGAAGGCTGAGGGAAGTCCATCTCCCACCCCACCATCCTCATCACATTCTACAGGGGTTGTATTGAGAGTATCCTGAGGAGCTGCATCACTGCCTGGTTCAGAAATTGTACCATCTCGGATTGCAAGACCCTGCAGCGGATAGTGAGGTCAGCTGAGAAGATCACTGGGGACATTTACACCACACGCTGCATCCACAAAGGAAACAGCATTATGAAGGACCCCATGCACCCCCTCATACAAACTCTTCTCCCTCCTGCCATCTGGGAAAAGGCTCCGAAGCATTTAGGCTCTTACGACCAGACTGTGTAACAGTTCCTTCCCCCAAGCCATCAGACTCCTCAATAACCAGAGCCTGGACTGACATCTGGCCCTATTGTCCTGTTTATTATTTATTATAATGCCTGCACTGTAGTCTAGTGTAGCTTTCTCTGTGTTTTTTTTTATTACATAGTTCAGTCTAGTTTTTTGTACTGTGTCATGTAACACCATGGTCCTGAAAAACATTGTCTCATTTTTATGACAATAAAAGTTGACTTGACTTGACTTCAAGAAGCACACACAAAATGCTGGAGGAACTCAGCAGGCCAGGCAGCAGCTATGGAAAAAGTTACAGTCGGCAGTTCGAGCCGAGACTCTTTTTTCTTCAAGGAAGTGGCACCCATCATTAGGGATTGTCACCACCCAGGAACTGAGGAGGTGCAGGTCTGATGACCCACCCTCAACATTTTCTTCTAGTCTACCATCAGATTTCTGAATGGTCAATGAACTCAAGAATGCTACCTCACTATTTTTGCTCTCTTTTTACCTTACTTCTATATTTGATACATACAGGCGGTCCCCGGGTTACAAACGAGTTCCATTCCTGAGTCTGTCTTTAAGTCAGATTTGTACGTCAGTCGGAACGGGTACGTCCGGTATTATTTAGCGTCAGTTAATCAAATGCTTGTCTTAGTATATAGTATGTATTTTACCATTCTATGCATATAAAACACTTAAGAAACGTATGTATTTCAATAATAAAAACACTGCGTTGCTTAGTAATAATTGTAGCCTTCATCGGGCAGGGCCTTTCACATGGTATATTATTATCACTTTATCCTTTACCTGTATCCTTTAAAATTGTTCCGATCGTTGACCGACTGTAGCCTAACGCTTTTCCAGTGACTGTTGGCGTTTCACCTCTTTCTGATTGCTTTATTGTTTCCACTTTAATTTCAATCGCGGTTATTTTCCATCAATGGAACAGAAACATTGCGGATTCAGCAGCAACCGTGGGTGACGAGTCCTCTGCTCCTCCGGGTCCTAAAGTCCACCCAACTGAGACAGGTTAAATGGGACAAGTGCTGACTGGGACGGAGTGAATCTTGCTAAGAAATATTTAAGCCAAATACAAAGTTACACACTCAACACAGTATTAACGGCAACAACTTAAAATGGTGGACGGCATCGTGATCTGACTTAAAATGGCGGATAGCGTTCTCCTCCTGTCGTTCGTAAGTATGAGTTGTTTTGTAAATTGGACATTTGTAACTCGGGGACTGCCTGTATATATTTTTATTGCAATTTATGTTTTTTTTTAATGTTTTGCACCGTACTGCTGCAATCTGGTGGTGGTGGGGGGGGTGGGTTACTGCTTTATGAGAAAAAGTTAACATGCAGGTTTAGTAGGTAACTTACTATGACTATGACACTATTAGAAAGACAAGGAACAGACACAGTTCTGATGAAAGTCTTGGCCCAAAACGTCGACTGTTTGTTCTTCTCCTTAGATGCAATCCGACCTACTGAGTTCCTCCAGCATTTTGTGTGTGCTGTTCTGGATTTCCAGCATCTGTAGAATCTCTTGTTTTTTTTAAAATTAGGAAGACATGATTTGTTGGGTTTGAATGAAAGGAGACCAGGTTACATGACTGGAAACCTGGTCCATTTTGAACTCAGTGCAATGAGGCTGATTCTCAAATGTCTGAAGAAACTGCTGATGGTAGAAACAGAATGGGGTAGCGGGCTTTCACCCACCCAGTGGGCCACTATTATCTTGGTGACACCAGTACAATGTTGTTCCTCCATTCATATCAGTGAGGGGGGGATGAGGAGTAACTGGGGACAGGTCACCTCAGACTGGGCTCTCTCCGGTTATTCCCCAGTTTGGTATGGCAACTGCTCTATCTGAGACCACAAGAAGCGAAAAACAACACACACAAAATGCTGGTGGAACACAGCAGGCCAGGCAGCATCTATAGGGAGAAGCGCTGTTGACGTTTTGGTCCTGACGAGGGGACTCAGCCCGAAACGTTGACAGCGCTTCTCCCTATCGATGCTGCCTGGCCTGCTGTGTTCCACCAGCATTTTGTGTGTGTTGTTGTTTGAATTTCCAGCATCTGCAGATTTCCTCGTGTTTCCCCTTCACAGACTCGGTCTATACTCCTTACTGCCTCAGTAAAGCAGACAGCACAATCAAAGGCCCAATCCACCCCAGGCATTCTCTAATCCCCCCTCTGCCACTGGGCAGAACGTACAAAAACCCACTGAGACTATCAAATGGTTCCCTGGTAGAATAAGGTGGCTTCTAGACATCTCGATCTACCTTGTTATGGCCCTTGAGCCTTATTGCCTGCCTGCACTGCACTTTCTCTGTAACTGTAACACTTTATTCTGTGTTCTGCTTTTCTCTTTTTCTCTTTTTATTCTCTTGTACTACCTCAATGGTGCTGCTGTCATGTAATGATCTTATACACTCAGTGGCCACTTTATTAGATAGGTACCTCCTGTACCTAATAAAGTGGCCACTTGACATATGTTCATGGTCTTCTGCTGTTGCAGCCCAGCCACTTCAAGTTTGATGTGTTGTGAATTCAAAGACGCTCTTCTCCACACCACTGTTGTAATGTGTGGTTATTTGAGTTACTGTCACCTTCTTGTCAGCTTCAACCAGTCTGGCCGTTCTCCTCTGACCTCTTTCATTAACAAGGCTTTTTTTGCCTGCAGAACTGCCACTCACTGAATGTTTTTTCCTTGCACCATTCTGTGCAAACTCCAAAGACTGTTGCGTGTGAAAATCCCACGAGATCAGCAGTTTCTGAGATACTCAGACCACCCCATCTGGCACCGACAATCACTCCACAGTCAAAGCATCTTAGATCACATTTCTTCCCCATCCCGATATTTGTTCTGTATGACAATTGACCTCTCGACTGCATCCGCTTGCCTTTATGCGCTGAGTCACTGTCACGTGATTGGCTGATTAGATATTTACATGAACGAGGAGGGGGTACAGGTGCACCTAATAAAGTGGCCACAGGGTGCAGATGGCATACAAAGCCTGGTTTTTCATCCTACCCTGGTACATGTGACAAAAACAAACCTGTTTACCAATCTTAGCGTTTGGAGTGCTGCCGGGACCTCAGGTAGAAGGAATAGTCCCTTCAGCCAAACTGTGCACGGCATCCCTGTGCATTTTCACTTGGCATCTGTGCAGCATAAATCGAACGGCAGAGCGTTATCGAGTCATTTATTGCAATGACATAATGACAAATATGATCTATCCCTCTCCTCTCTCATTGGTGGAGAGGAATTGCCTGGCAGACACACTTTGATAAATGCTAATAACTTTAATGCAAGCAGTGTGTCATTGTGGCTGCTCGCAAAAGGAAGAGAAATGGCAAGGGGGGAGATGGAAGGTCGATTCTGCCTTCTCAGTTGCCGCGGCGATGCTGGTGGCTATCAGTTGCCGCCCGGGGATGTGGGTCATGGAGGGTCATCCTGTGCTGGTGTCCTCCTGGCCAGCTCCTTATCTCACAGGCTTCTGGTCCTGGCGAGGTCAGAGGTGGTGGGAAAGGATGATGTGAACAATTAGGGTAACTGCAGTGAAGCCCAGATGGGATATGTCCTGGTATGGGAGGGTGGTGGTTAGGGTATCACTATTACCTCACCAGCAACATGGTTTCAATCCCCACTACTGTCAGTAAAATGTTTGTGTATTCTCCCTGTGACTTCCCACATTCCAAAGACATATAGGTTAGTAGGCCAGATTCCTTCTTCAGCCTCACACTTCATTCCCCCTCCCCCACCCACCTACCTTCCCCTTCCCACCTAGCACCTTCCAGCTAGTCCACCTCCCCCCCCCCCCCCCACCTTCTTGATCCGGTTTCTTCCCCCACCTGATGAAGGGTCTCAGCCGGAAACATTGACTCTTTATTCCTCTCCGTAGACGCTGCCCGACCCGCTGAGCTCCTCCAGCATTTTGCGGGTGTTACTTTGCATTCCCAGCAACTGCAGATTCTCTTATGCTTATGTCTGTCAGTTAATCGGTCACGTTGGTGTAACTTGTCATCGCAGGCTCGTTGGGCCAGAGGGGATGCTTACTGCGACGTAGCTCTAAATAAATAAAAAGCGGCCTCCCTAATCTGCGACACAGCCTCACGTGGAGGCCAACAGATTGGGATTAAATTCTTCCAAAATCTTCCTCTGAGGCGTACAATATTTCCAGAGAGGTAAAAGGTGGAAGGGTCTTCAGGGACATTGAAGAACCAAGAGAATGGAAGAGCTCTTCCGCAGGATTCAAGCCAAAGGAGGTTGCCTGGATGGTCTCTTCTTGCTGCTGCCATTGGGCAGGAGGTACAGGAGCCTTAGGTACTGCGCCCATCAGGTCAGGAACAATTATTACCCTTCGACCATCAGGCTCCTGAACCAGCATGGATAACTTCACCCATCTCGACACTGAACTGACTCCGCAGCCTATGGACTCTCCAAATCATGTTCTCAGTCTTATTTATTTAGCAACACAGAGCAGAGTATGTCCTTCCAGTCTTTCAGGCCATTGCCACCCCAGCCACCACCAACAAACCCAATTAACCCTAACATGATCACTAAACAATTTACAAAGACCAATTAACCCACCCAGTACACCTGTCTTTGGACTGTAGGAGGAAACCAGAGTACCTGGGGAAAATCCATGCATTCCACGGGAAGGACATACTGACTCTTTACAGAGCAGTGCCGGAATTGACCACCGCACTCCAAAACGCCCCACGCTATAATATCATTGCTCTACTGCGGCAACCTCTCGTTTGTTATTATTATTTGTTTTTTTTGTATTTTCACAGTTTGTCTTCCTTTGAATCTTGGTTGTTTGTCGGTCTTTATTTGTGTATAGTTTCTCATTTACTTAAGCCCATTACCCCTACTGGGGCATAGGAGGTGTCAGTAGAGGCAAAGAATCTTCTTCTCCCATGAATGAGGTCTTTGGAGCATCTGTTGCTGTAGGTTTTTATGGGATAAGGTTGTTAGTTCCTTGCCCAAAGACTGTCCATGGTGGAGATGTAACTTTTCATTGATCCTATTGTATTTTTTTTGTGAATGACATCACCTGCAGCTGTGGAGGCCAAGTCATTGGGTACATTTAAGGCAGAGGTTGATAGGTTCTTGATTAGTCAGGGCATGAAGGGCTACAGGGAAAAGACAGGAAAGAGTGATACGGATCAGCTATGATGAAATGGCAGAGCAGACATGATGAGCCAATCTGCTCCTAAATCTTATGGTCTTAAGAAATGAATCTCATGGTGACATGCATGTCCTTTGATAATAAACTTACTTTGAACTTTTGATTTTGCATCAGTTATAATTTATGTACTTTCCTTCTCTGCGGGCGCTCTGCTCTGACAAGGAGTGACCTTTGTGAGGGTAGAGGAGGGAGTCAGCACCCAGCAGAGAGCGTGGCAAAGGACGTGCAGATAACTGGCATGTTTCTGCTGTTCCATGTTAGTGGCGTGAAGGCTCTGTATAGCATTTGGCAGAGGTGTTTCTGCAAGTGATTGACAACATCATTTTGTTCCAACACAATTCGCTTCTCCACTTCAAAAGGTTCTCAATCTCACCAGGTTTCAAACCCAAACACTGGAGTATTGTAACGTGCAGTTCCACAGTCACTGACTCACACTGTCGGCAGTGGAAACTGTGAGCGGTTTCAAGTTCCTGGGTGTCAACATCTCTGGAGATCTATCCAGGGCCCAACTTATTGATGCAATTACAAAGAATGCACACCAGCAGTTATATTTCATTTGGAGTTTGAGGAGGTTTGCTATGTCACCAAAGATTCTAGCAAATTTCTACAGAAGTACCGTGGAGAGCATTCTGACTGGTTGCATCACTGTCTGGTATGGAGGGGCCACTGCACAGGATCGGAAAAGCAGCTGAGAGTTGTAAACTCAGCCAACTCTATCATGGGCACTAGCCTCTTCACCATCAAAGACATCTTCAAAAGGTGATGCTCCAAGAAACACACACAAAATGCTGGAGGAACTCAGCGGGCCAGGCAGCATCTGTGGGAAAAATTACGGTCAACGTTCCGGGCTGAGACTGTTCTTGCTTCAGGAAGGTGACATTCATCGTTAAGGATCATCACCACCCAGGAAATGCCCTTTCCTCATTGCTACCATCAAAGAAGAGGTACAAGTCTGACGACCCACCCTCAACCTTTTCTTCTCTACCATCAGGTTTCTGAATGGTCAATGAACCCATGGATTCTACCTCACTATTTTTGCTCTCTTTTACCCTACTTATATATTTCATTACATTTATATGGTATTTTTTATGTATTGCACTGTACTGCTGCTGCAGAATGATAGATGCCACAATGTATATCAGTGATAACAAACCTGATTCCGATTCTCTCCCTGGGATACATCCCTGAGGTAAAGCCTTGGGCTTTCCGCTTTGGAGCAAAGGGGATGAGAAGTGACTTTATAGATACACACAAGATGATAAGAAGCATAGATAGGGCAGATAGCCTGAGGCTTTTTCCCAGTCTGAAAATGGTTAATAATTTATAATTATAATTTTTAAGGTGATTGGAGACAAGTATGGAGGAGTCCTGCTGAAGGGTCTTGGCCCAAAACATCGACTGTACTCTTTTCCATAGACGACGCCTGGACTGCTGAGGAAATATCAGAGGTAGGTTTTCCGGGCTTGCCAATAATGGGACGTCAAACACTAGGCCTTGAGCACCAGACTCGCCAGTGACAGGACTTCGGACTCTAGGCCTCAAGCACCAGACTCACCAATGGCAGGGCTTCAGACTCTAGGCCCTGAGCTCCAGACTCGCTAATGGTGGGACTTCAATCACTAAGCCTCGAGCAGCAGCCTGGCCAACGATGGGACTGTGAACACTAGGCCTAGTGCATTCTGGTACTCTGTTTCACTGTACCTAGCTACATGGGACATTAATAAACCTTATTTACATCTTTCCTGTAGGTAGGTGACCAAAATTGCACACAATACTCCATATTAGGCCTAGATGCAAATTAGGCCTCACCAACATGTTATACAACTTCAACATAACATCTCATTTCCTGTACTCAGTACATTGATTTATCAAGGCCAATTTGTCAAAGCCTTTCTTTACAATGCTATCTACTTGTGCTGCCACTTTCAATGAATTATGTACCTGTATTCCCAGATCCCTTTGTTCTACCATATTCCACAGTGCCCTACCTTTCACTGTGTAAGCCCTACCCTAGATGGTCCAACCGACGAGCAAGACCTTGCACTTGTCTGCATTAAATTCCAACTGCTATTTTTCAGCCATTTTTCCAGCTGGTCCTCTGATTGCCTTCCTTACTGCCCACTACACCCCAACCTTATTGTCGTCTGCAAATTTGTAGATCCAGTTACCAACTTTACTTTTATTGATATAGATGACAAACAAAGGACCCCAGCATTCTCCCTGCAGCATTCCACTAGCCCAGGGGTCGGCAACGTTTACCACTGAAAGAGCCAATATGGACCCATTTCCCACAGAAAAGAAAACACTGGGAGCCAAAAAATGAAATAACACTGCATACAACGGTTTTTTTTTGCCTTTATGCTATGTATAAACAAACTATAATGTGTTGCATTTATGAAATTGATGAACTCCTGCAGAGAAAACGAAATTACATTTCTGCATGCAACAAAAACATTTTGAACTCCGAAAAAAAGACGTTGGGTTGAAGGTTACTACTTAGGTAGCCTACCTTGGATCGAAGAATTAAAAGAATGCGAGCACTGGCGGGTGTCAGGCATTGGCAGTTGTGATGTATATTAATAGCGATAAAAAAACACGTTGTAGCGGTGTGCTACACGCAGCGCTAAAATAAAGACTGCAGTCAAAGGTAACTTTATTCGAACTAAACAGCCTTGCTTTAAAGCCTCCCTCAACCCATCCCCGTGGGCGCGGATGCTCCAAAAGACGTACTCACAAACCCCCGTAGGCTATCTCCCTTAGCCGGAACGGTGGCTAATTGTGAGCCGGTTCGGATGTGCCAGGAAACGGTGTCTCCGCAAAGTTTTCAGATTGTACAAGATCACCATAATCTTCAAATTTCGAATTACATTTCAAAAGCTAACAAACCACGGGGAGCCGCATCACAGAGATCAAAGAGCCGCACGTGGCTCCGGAGCCGCAGGTTGCCGACCTCTGCACTAGCCACATGCTTCCAGTCAGAGAGGCAACCATCTACCACCACTCTCTGACTTCTTCCACAAAGCCAGTGTCTCATCCAGTTTGCTACCTCATCTTGAGTGCTGAGTGACCGCTTTGACCAACCTCCCATGCGGGACCTTGTCAAGGTCCATGTAGACGACATCCACTGCCTTGCCTTTATCCACATTCCTGTCAACTTTCTCGAAAAACTTGCTTACACACAATCTTCATGCACAAAGCTAAGATGACTATCCTTAATTGGTCCGTGTTTATCCAAATACTCATATGTCTGCTCCCTTAGAATACCTTCCCATAACTTTCCCACTACTGGTGTCAGGCTCCCTGGCCTATAATTTCCTGGTTTATTTTTATCACCTTTTTAAAACAGCAGAACAACATCATCTATCCTGCAATCCTCCAGTACCTCATGTTTTGCTAAGGATGATTTAAATATCTTATCTAGGTCCTCTGCAGTTTCTGCACTGGCCTCCCACAGGGTCTGAGGGGAACACTTTGCCAGGCTCTGGGGATTTATCCACCCTAATGTGCCTCAAGACAGCAAACACCTCCTCCTCTGTAATCGGTCTAGGGTCCAAGAAGTCAATGCTGCTTGGCCTCACTTCTGTAGGCTTGGTGTCCATCTCCTGAGTAAATATTAGATGCAAAAGAAATCTATTTAAGTTCTCCACCATCCTTTAGCTCCACACATAGGTCACCATTCTGATCTTCCAGAGGACCAATTTTATTCCTTGCAATCCTTTTGCTCTTAACATATCTGTAGAATCCATTAGGATTCTCCTTCACCTTGTCTGCTAGAACAACCTCATGCTTTCTTTTAATCCTGATTTCTTTCTTAAGTGTTCTCTTGCATTTCTTATGCTCCATAAGCCCCTCATTTGTTCCTCCCTGCCTACACCTCTTTTTTTTTCTCTTAACCATGGCCTCAACATCTCCTGAAAATCAATGTTCCCTATATTTGTGAAATTTACCTTTTCTTTTGATGGGCACATACCGGCTTTGTACTCTCAACATTTCACCTTTGAAGGCCTCCCATTTACCAAGTACCTTTGCCAGAAAACAGCCTGTCCCAATCCACATTTGCCGGATCCTTTCTGATACCATTGAAATTGGCCTTTCTCCAATTTAGAATCTCAACCCACTGACCAGACCTATCTCTTTTCCATTTTTACTTTGAAGAATATGGCATTATGATCACTGAATGCAAAGGTTCTTATGCCTTCTCTCCTGTGCATGTCCTCTGTCATCTAAACAGTGAGGAATAACTTTAAAGCGATTAAGTACAGAGATCAGCTTCTAAGGGTAACTTTCACATGTCTCTGAACATTATCTTGGTTCTGTAAGTTTAAGCTGTGATGAATATTCAGTATTTGTCCTGGCAGTTGCTAAATGATCAATTTCATCTATAGAGCTCTTGAGGTTTATTTATGTGGAAACTGGAACACAGTGATCTTGTCACAGATGCTCTTTTGGAACTGAATAAACCATTTGTTTGACAGAGCAAAGGGCGATTAGTCGGCATTAAAGCACACATTCTGTCTATCCTGAGAGAAATTGAACAGCTGGTGTAGAGAGAGCTTCATCCTGGATCAAACCTGTGCCACCCTGTCCTTGGAATGTGTGGCAGGACGCAGTAGTGTGCAATTGGAGTATTCTGAACAGTTTTGGGGCCCCTTATCTAAGAAAGGATGTGCTGGCATTGGGGAGGGTCCAGAGAAGATTCCCAAGAATGATCCTGGGGATGAAAGGGTTAATGTATGAGGCACATTTAAACATAGAACATAGAATAGTACAGCACATTACAGGCTCTTCGGCCCACTATGTTGTGCCGACTCTCAAACCCTGCCTCCCATATAAACCCCCACTTTAATTTCCTCCATATACCTGTCTAGTAGTCTCTTAAACTTCACGAGTGTATCTGTCTCCACCACTGACTCAGGCAGTGCATTCCACGCACCAACCACTCTCTGAGTGAAAAACCTTCCTTTAATATCCCCCTTGAACTTTCCTCCCCTTACCTTAAAGCCATGTCCTCTTGTATTGAGCAGTGGTGCCCTGGGGAAGAGGCGCTGGCTGTCCACTCTGTCTATTCCTCTTAATATCTTGTACACCTCTATCATGTCTCCTCTCATCCTCCTTCTCTCCAAAGTGTAAAGCCCTAGCTCCCTTAATCTCTGATCATAATGCATATTCACTGAACCAGGCAGCATCCTGGTAAATCTCCTCTGTACCCTTTCCAATGATTCCACATCCTTCCTATAGTGAGGCGACCAGAACTGGACACAGTACTCCAAGTGTGGCCTAACCAGACTTTTATAGAGCTGCGTCATTACATCATCACATCATTTGATGGCTTTGGGCCCGCACTTGCTGAAGTTTAGAAGAATGAGGGGGGGATCTCATTAACACTTACCAAATATTGAAAGGCCTAGACAGCGTGGACATTGCAAGGATGTTCCCTATAACGTGGGAGTCTAAGACCAGAGGGAACAGTCCATAAGACCATAAGATTTAAGACATAGCATAAAAGCAGAATTAGGCCATTCCATCTTGCATCAAAGGTTACAGGGAGAAGGCAGGGGAATGGAGTTGAGAGGGACAATAAATCAGCCATGATAGAATGGTGGACCAGGCTTGATGGACCAAATGGCCTAAATCTGCTCCTATGTCTTATGGTCTTATGCTAATTGGACAGTGTAGTGGGAGCTTTACTCTGTATCTAACCATTTTCTCTTACAAAAATATGTTGATTACACATTCTATGCTGCAGTACCACAGCAAACACAAACACAATAACTAAATTAAAACTTTTAAACCAATTTAGAAGGTTCTCATCCCTTTCAAGGTTGGCATTTATTCCCTGTGGTGCCCAGTGGTCCCGGAACACCTCTATACTGACAGGGATATGCAGTGAAGGCCCAAGTGCAGAAGGAGAGACATTGAAGTGAATTGAACAGTTCACTGACTTTTTATAAGAACTGTGCAGAACGGAAGGGAAAATGAAGTGTTAAACTTTAGCCCAACATGGCTGTTAACTAAAACTCTCAAACTAAAGCTAACGTTGACACCGCAGCTCAGAAGCAGTAGCTTAATGTTGAATTAATTCCACTCCTTTACAGCGTCAGTTGAAGTGGTAGTCTTCCAGAAGGAGGACGAAGGTGAGCAGGGAGCGTAGCCATCGTTGTGCTTTGCTCAAGTCTCAACAAGACAGAAATGTAAGGGAGGGAGTTAAGTAATACCACAAAGAATTTTCTGGAATGTGCATAATCGTGAGTGTGATTGCTGACCCTGTTCAGCTGCCCCCCAGACTCTGTGGCAGAGTTCGTGGTTGTGA
Organism: Hypanus sabinus; assembly: GCF_030144855.1. Taxonomy (NCBI): domain Eukaryota; kingdom Metazoa; phylum Chordata; class Chondrichthyes; order Myliobatiformes; family Dasyatidae; genus Hypanus; species Hypanus sabinus. The sequence continues at coordinate 23,925,282 of NC_082734.1, forward strand.
CGGGGTGCCTCTCACTAGGCGCAGTTCCTGGGGAGTCAAACCTGTGTCTGCTGGAAGTCCTGGATGAGAGACTTGTCCAGGATGTCACAAGCTGGAACCTGATAAAGTTCCTCTGTGCTATACCCCTCCCAGTCCACGAGGGACTGGACCCTACCCTTCACCCGGTGAGATAGACCAGGGACCCATCCACCAAACCTAGGGCAGGTGGGGGAGGTGACTGGAGAAAGTGGGCAGAAAGTTATCGGCTTGATCTGGGGAACATGGAACGCTGGGTGATTCTTATCGATGATGATAAGAACAGTCTATAGGAGGCTCGGTTGATAATCTTCTCCACTATGAATGGCCCCACACAGTGTGGGCTAACTTGCGGCTCTCAACTTTCAAAGGAGGATTTCTCTCCCGGCTCGAGAGGTCTCACTTGTTGGTGGAGCTGATCAGGCTGCCATGTGTATTAGTTCTGAGTGTGCAACAGAGGCTAGAGTTAGGAAGATTATACAGTTTAATATGTGGCTAAAGAGTTGGTGTAGGAGTGTGGTGAACTATGTGCCTGTCGGGACACGACCCCTGCTGACTGCTCCTGTGGCTCCTCCCACAGGCCCCTGTATAAAGGCGATCTGAGGCCTGACGCTCGGCCTCAGTCTCCAGGACATTGTATGATAGACACTCACTCCTGGTTCCTTCTTCCAGTCAATAAAAGCCGATATCTCGCCTTACGTCTCAGTGTGAGTTATTGATGGTGCATCAAGGAGGGACGGTATAAGATTTGTGGATCTTCTGGGGAAGGTGGGGCCTGTACAGAAGGGACGGTTTGCAACTGAACTGGAAGGGGACTAATATCCTAGTGGGAATGTTTGTTAATGCTGCACGATGGGGTTTAAACTAGAGTTACAGGGGGGTGGGAACCAGAGTGCCAGATAGTTAGTGGAGAGGTTGTGGATGCAGATGTTAAGACCTCTGACAAAGTCAGGAATCAGAAGGTTGAACATGGTACGACTAGTGTCTGAGCTGCGTATATTTCAATGCAAGAAGTATCGTTGGAAAGGCAGATAATAGTGCTAAAGATGAGGTGGCTGGTTTACAAACAGAGGCAATGTGTTGTGAGGAGAGGCTGTTGATAGGTGTGGTGAACTACTAGGAGAGGGGAGGGGTGAAGTAAAGAGCTGGGTAGTTGATTGGTAAAAGAGATAAAAAGCTGGAGAAGGGGGAATCTGATAGGAAAGGACAGAAGGCCATGGAAGAAAGGGAAGGGGGAGGTGATGGGAGGCAAGGAGATAAGGTGAGAATGGGAATGGGGAATGGTGAAGGAGAGAGGGGGACATTACTGGAAGTCTGAGAAATCAATGTTCATGCCATCAGGTTAGAAGCTACCCAGATGGAATACTGTATAAGGTGTTGCTGCTCCAAATGGAGATTGATCTCATCATGTCAGTAGAGGAGGCCATAGACTGACATGTTGGAATTGGAATGGGAAATAGAATTAAAATGGATGGCCACTGGGAGATCCAGCTTTTGCTGATGTAGGTGCTTGAAGAAGTGGTCTCCCAATCTGCATTGCGTCTCAGTGATATACAGGAGGCCACACCAGGAGCCACACCGGGCCACACTGGGAGCAATGCAGCGTAGAAAAAGTTGGGAAGTGATACCAGTGTAGGCTTGGGACATAGACTGTTCCATGTAGCGGACAAAAAGTCAGGCGTAGCTGGGATTCATGCGAGTGCCCATGGCCTCACCTTTTGTTTGAATGAAGTGGGGGAGCCAAAGGAGAAATTACAGAGATTGATCAGTTCCGCCAGACAGAGGAGAGTGGCAGTGGAGGGGAATTGTTTGGGTGTGGTGTCCAGAAAGAAACAAGGAGCCTTGAGGCCTTCCTGATGAGGGATTGAGGTGTAAAGGGACTGGACATCCATAGTGAAAATAAGATGATTGGTGCCAGGGAACTTGAAACCATTGAAAAGATCAAGAGTGTGTGAAGTGTCATGGATGTAGGTAGGAAGGGACTGAACCAACGGGGGATAAAACTGAATCAGGATATGCAGATTTAAGTTCAGTAGAGCAGGAACAAGTGGGTATACCTGGATAGGAGTGTTTGTAGATCTTGGGTAGGAGGTAGAAATGGGAGGTTTGGGCTGAGGGAACTATGAAATATGCACAGTATATGGAATAAGGTGGATGAATTTGCAGCACAGTTTTAGATTAGCACGTATGATGTTGTAGGCATCACTGAATCATTGCTGAAAGAACATTATAGCAGGGTGCTTAACGTCCAAGGACACATAGTGTATTGAAAGGACAGGCAGGAAAGCAAGGGAAAGGCAACATTGCTCTGTTGGTAAAAAAAAAGAAATCAAATCATTAGAGAGAGGTGAAATAGAGTCAGAAGGTGCTGAATCATTGTGGATAGAGCTAAGGAACCGCAAGGGTAAAAAGACCCTGATGGGAGTTGTATACAGACCTCCCAGACAACAGTAAGGATGTGGCCTACAAATTACAATGTGAGGTAAAAAATGGATGCCAACAGTGCAATGTTAATAGTCATGGGGGATTTCAATATGCAGATAGATTGGGAAAATCAGGTTGGTACTGGATTTCAGGAGGGGGAATTTATAGAGTGCCTACAAGATGGCTTTTTAAAGCAACTCGTGGTTGAGCCCAGTACGGGCTCACCTATTTTGGATTGGGTGTTGTGCAGTGGACCAGAATTGATTAGAGAGCTTAAAGTAAAATAACCCTTATGGGCAAGTGATCATAATGTGATCGAATTCACCCTGAAATTTGAAGAGAAGCTAAAGTCAGATGTATCAGTGTTACAGTGGAGAAAAGGGAATTACAGAGCCATGAGAGAGGAGTTGACCAGAACTGATAGGAAAAGAACACTAGCGGAGATGATGGCAGAGCAGCAATGGCTAGAATTTCTGGAAGCAATTCAGAAGGCATAGGAGATATACATCCCAAAAAGGATGAAGTATTCAAAAGGAAAGATGACACAATTGTGACTAACCAATAATAATAATAAAGAACCAAAAGTTTCTTCAGATACATAAAGTTTAAAAGAGAGGTGAGAGTGGATATCAGACCGCTGGAAAACGATGCTGGAGAGGTAGTAATGGGGGACAAGGAATTGGTGAATGAACTGAACAAGTATTTTGTGTCAGTCTTCACTGTAGAAGCCACTGGCAGTATGGTGGAAGTTCCAGGTATCAGGGGTCATGAAGAGTGTGAAGTTACCATTAATAGAGAAAAGATTCTTGGGAAATTGAGTTCTGAAGGTAGATATGTCACCTGGGACAGATGGTGTACACCCCAGAGTTCTGAAAGAGGTGGCTGAAGAGATTGTGGAGGCATTAGTAAGGATCTTTCTAGATTCACTGGATTATGGAATGGTTCCAGAAGACTGGAAAATTGTAAATGCCACTCCACTCTTCAAGAAGGGAGGGAGGGAGGCAAAAGCAAGGAAATTGTAGGCCAGTTAGTTTCACGTCAGTTGTTGGGAAGATGTTGGAGTCAATTGTTAAGAATGAGGACTCGGGGTTCTTGGAGTTACATGATAAAATAGGCCAAAGTCAGCATGGTTTCCTCAAGGGAAAATCCTGCCTGACAAATCTGTTGAAATTCTTTGAAGAAACGACAAGCAGGATAGACAAAGAAGAATTGGATTTTCAGAAGGCTTTTGACAAGGTGCCACAGATGAAGCTGCTTAACAAACTGCAAGCTCGTGGTATTAGAGGAAAGATTCTAGCATGGATAAAACAGTGGCTAATTGGCAGGAGGCAAAGCGTGGGAATAAAGGAAGCCTTTTCCGGTTGGCTGCCACTGACTCCACTGAAGTCTCTGTTAAGACTGATTCTTTTTATGTTATATGTCGATGATTTGGATGATGGAATTGATGGCTTTGTTGTAAAGTTTGCAGGTGATGTGAAGATAGGTGGAGGGGCAGGTAGTTTTGAGGAAGTAGAGAGGCTACGGAAGGATTTAGACAGGTAAGGAGAATGGACAAAGAAATGGCAGATGGAATACAGTGTCGGGAAGTGTACGGTCATGCAGTTTGGTGGAAGAAATAAAGGGTTGACTATTTTCTAAATTGAGAGAAAATACAAAAAAATAGAGATGCAAAGGGACTTGGGATTCCTTGTGCTGGATTTCCCTAAAGGTTAATTTGCAGGTAGAGTCTGTGGTGAGGAAAGCAAATGAGATGTTAGCATTCTTTTCAGGATAAAAGTATGCATGTTGAGACTTTATAAAGCACTGGTGAAACTCACTTGGAGTATTGTGATTGGTTTTGGGCCCCTTATTGTAGAAAGGATGTGCAGAAACTGGTGAGGTTCAAAGGAGGTTCATGAAAATGATTCCAGAATTGAATGGTTCGCCCTATGGAGAGCATTTGTGGCTCTGGGTCTGTATTCACTAGAATCCAGAAGAATAAGGGGTGACTTCATTGAAACCTACCAAATAGTGAAAGTCTTTTACAGAGTGGATGTGGAGAGGATGTTTCCTATGGTGGGAGAGTCTAAGACCAGAGGACACAGCCTCAGAATAGAGGGGTATCCTTTTAAAACAAATGAGGAGGAATCTATTTAGCCAGAGAGTGGTGAATCTGTGGAATTCTTTGCCACAGGCAGCTGTGGAGGTTGCCTTTATGTATATTTAAGGCAGAGGTTGATTGATTCTTGATTGGTCAGGGCATGAAGGGATACAGGGAGAAGGCAGGTGAGTGGGTCTGAGAAAAGAATTCAATCAGCCATGAAGAAATGGGCCAATTGGCCTAATTCTGCTTCTATATTTTATGGTCTAAGCCCCGGCCCATTCCCACGTGCACTTGTAGCCTTGGACCAACTGTGCAGTGGTAGGAACTCCCATGTCATTCTCTTGGTCAGGGAAGAGCTGTGGCTGAAATCCCTTTTGGCATTCAAAGGCAGACATGCCAGTGGGGAGTGACTGGAGGTTATTGTGGGCAATCTCTGCCCAAGCATGCCGTGAGCTCCAGGTCATGGGTTTGGAAGAGACCAGGCAGCGCAGAGTCATCTGCACCTTTTGATTCACTTTCTCAGCCTGGCCATTAGATTGTGAGAGTAAACCTGATGAGAGGCTGTCTGTTGCTCCTGAAATAGAACAGGAAATCTTCCCAAGACGCCCAGAGGGAAGTCGTGCGGCCTGAAAACACACTGAACCACGAGGGTGGCAGTTTCACAAGCTGATGGGACCCTGGGGAGAGGAATGAATTGGCCACCTTTGGAGAACTGGTCCACAACTACCAGAATGGAAGTGTCTCCATCTGATGGAGAGAGGCCAATGATAAAATCCATTGAGAGTTGGGACCAGAGGCAGTGTGATGACGTGACGTCTTGTTCTGGGCACGTGGGATGGGCAGAGATGAAGTTGTGGACATCCTGTGATATAGACAACTGCCAAAATAGTCTCTTTATAAATTCTAGTGTCTGTTGAATCCTGGAGTGACCAACCAAATGGGAAGGGTGACCTCAATCCAATACACTGTGGTGCACAGTGGCAGGTCCATGGGTTGTTTGGAGATAACTAGGGAAGGCCAAGTGCCAACAGCAGATCAGGTGAATCAACAAGATAGGAGAGCTGTTCCCTATGGTTGCCTTCTAGCAGAAGTTGGAGGGAAAGTTCTGTGGAAAGGTTGTTCTTGCTGGTGCCCAAAGGTTGACCATCAGCCCCCTGATCCCGTACCGGAAGATCAAACACTCACTTGAACTCGACTACAAATTGCCTGAAAGACTGGGCTGCAGGGGAACTTTGTTCTCATCGAATGCTGAACAGGCTGAGTAGGGGTCCATCTAAGAAATTCATCATGTAAGCTGTTTACACTCATCATCACTGAAAAGACCCTGCTGGGATTGGAAAGTCAGCTCACGCTGGGTAATAAAGTTTCTGCAGCTGTGGGGGGTGGTTCTGGAATTTATGGTGGAGGAATGCTCGGTTCGGGCCCAGAAGCTGCCAAGGGAATTGGTGAATTAGCGGCTGAGGTGGCTGAAACGGTTATAGAGGAGTACGTGGGAGGTGCTTATGCAAGGAGTGGGAATGTCCTGGCTGAAGTCTGCTGAAATGTGGCAGCGAGAGCATTAATGTTGCCACCTGGTTCTGGCTGCCCGTGGTGAGTTTCTGAACTGTTACCATGAGTGCTGAAACCTGCCGTTCTTGCTTTGGACTGGTCCTGCCATTCTGAAAGTAGTTGTCACACTGCTTGAGTCACTTCTGCCAACCCAGTCTCTACTGACTTTACCTTCCCCTTTGTGAACTTCAGTTTGGGCTGGGCTTGTCTTTTGTGAGTAGCTGTCGCACCGCACTGTCTACTAATGCAGCCTCCACTGACTCTATCTTCTCTCCTACCTGAACAGTGAATGTCAGGGCCATGCTCAACTGTTCTCTCTTCACTGGGTCCATTTTGGCACTTGAGTCTTGTTCATATGGATAAGCAGTGATATCCCAAGTGCAGAGGGAGAGACATTAAAGCAGATTGAACAGTTCATTGAATTTTAATAAGAACTGCACAGAACAAAAGGAAAGAAAATACTAAAAGCTAGGTCAACAGGTGTTAAGGATCTGGCCTGAACACTGGGTCGAAGGGCCTCTGCTGATAGCTCTGGACCATGACAGCCCTTAATTTCTGCCTCTTTTCACCTGGCCATGTGGGTTTTGACCCAGCCCCTTTCCTTATTGGACTTCCGCCAATTACCCACTTATTTCCTCACTATCACCCACCTGTTTCTGTTTTCACTCATTACCCGGTCCATTTAAACCCTGCCTTGACTCACATTTTCTGGCAGTTTGTCCCAGCTCTGACCTGAGTCGTTCTAGCCTGCCATTGTGACTGCTGCCAACTGATTTTGCCGGACTCTGTGTTTCTGGATTTTGCCTGTTTTGGAACCTGATTTTTGCCCGTGCGCTCTGGATCGTCTGCCCTCACTGGACAGCCTTTCCCGGGTAAGACCTCTGCCTGCCATTCCGGATTCGTGCCTGCTTCCAGGGCCAATAACTAAAACTCTCAAACTAAAGCTAACAACGACACTGGAGCTCAGAAGTAGCAACTTAACACTAAATTAATTCCATCTCTTTACAGCATTAGTCTAAACTGTACCGGATTGAGGACTACGGGGGGAAGGGGTTGCCATCGTTGTTCATTGGTAAAGCCTCGACAAGAATGAAACAAAAGTCAGGGATTTACATATAACCCCGATGAAACACTAACTAGCTGGAACATGCATTCTCAAGTTCAGCTGCCTGCCTGCAAGGGCCCCAGACTCGGTGGCAAAATCTGTGGTCGTGACTGTATCTGTGAACAATGTGAGTTCCTCCCCCATGGCTAGCCAGACACGTACTCCTGGAATATCTTGGAATATCACCAGGCAGTCCGCCCAGGTGGAGCCCTCAGCTGTCCTCACTGATAACTATCCTTGACAGACCCAGGAGGCTACCTGAACCTTGGAGTGTGTGACAGGATGGTGTAGTGAGAGCTTTACCCCATTTCTGATCCATCTGCCCTCTACAACACACACAAAAATGCTGGAGAAATTCAGCAAGTCTGGCAGAATCTATAGAGGGTGATAAACGGTCAACAGTTTGCACTGAGACCCTTCATCAGGGCTGGAAAAGTCAGAAGCCAGAATAAGACGGCGGGAGGAAGGGGAGGAATAACACACACAAAATGCTGGAGCAACTCCACAGGGCAGGCAGCATCTATGGGAGAAAAAGTACGGTCGATGTTTTAGGCCGAGAAGTCGACTGTACTTTTTTCCATAGACGCTGCCTGGCCTGCTGAGCTCCTCCAGCATTTTGTGTGTGTCGCTCGGATTTCCAGCATCTGCAGGTTTTCTCTTGGTTGGGAAGGGGAGGAGTGCAAGCTGGCAGCTGATACTCCATGTGCGGTCTAGCCAGATTATTCTGAAGTGGAAGCGTAACATCCATACTTTATATTTTATTCCCTGGTCTATGAAGAGAAGCATGGTTTATAAACACGAGAGATTCTGCAGATACTGGAAATCCAGAGCAACACACACAAAACGCTGAAGGAACTCAGCAGGTCAGGCAGCAAATGATAAACACAAAGTGATTCTGCGGATGCTGACAACATTGAGCTAGAGGAACTCAGCATGTCAGGGAGCACCAGCGGAGGGAAATACGCTGTCAGCAGTTCAGACCAAAATCCTCCATCAGGACTGGGAAGGGAGGGGGCAAATAGCAGAGTAAGAAGGTGAGAGGAGGGTGGGTGGGTGAGGGATGGGGGGTGGTGACAGCGGAAGTAAGAAACTGGGAGGTGATAGGTGGTAGAGGTTGAGGGGAAGAAGGAATCAGATAAGAGAAGAGTGGACTATGGGAGAAAGGGAAGGAGGGAACCACAGAAAGGAAAAGAGAAAAGGGTAAGAGGAGAACCAGAATAATAAAATAAAGAAGGGGGGTGGTAGAGCATATCTTATACCTTCTTTGAATGTTTCACTCTTTGAAGTATAATCAAAAAGCAGTCAATTAATTTCACAGTAGGATGCCATAACAGCAATATATTTGGCAATAGCTTGCTTCTGGATTCTTTCCCAGATGACAGGGATAACACACCAGCTTGAGGTCAAAGCGTTTGTTTTGGTCCGCTTGTACCTCCACCTCAGATAAAATGTCCTTCACTTTGGCTCCAGTGAAGGAGCCGCGGAGAAATGGTAGGGTGATTCGAAACGCAGGACCCAAACTTGTTTGACACGTGGGCACTGAGACATGCAGAGAAATTCGTCCTTTGTGTTAATGACCAACACACCCAAGGATGTGACAATGCAAGCCCGCAAGCATTGTCACTCGTTCCAGCAACAGCATAATGTGCCTGCCATCAGCGGTAGCAAGCTCTGCAGGTCAGCGCGGAACACACAAAAGGGGAGAACTGCAATTTGAACTGAAAGGTGAAAACATGAAACACTACAGCAGAGTACAGGTCCTTCGACCTACCTGCTGTGCCAACTCTTTAACCTGCTCTCTGTGTAAAAAAAAAACAAAAAAACAAAACAAACAAAAAAAAACACCTCTGATATCCGCCTTATACTTTCCCTCCAACACCTGAAATTTATGCCCCTTTGTACTAGCCGTTTCTGCCCTGGGAAAGAGTCTCTGGTTGTCCGCTCGACGCATGCCAAAAAGATGGAGCTTTTCATGAAAGAGTGAGTGGCTGAGGACGTGGCTGGGGGTTTGAAAGGGGCTAGGGAAGGGCAGAAAAAGGAGGTGAAACAACTGACTTTACATAGTCAGCAGTTTTGAGGAAAGGTTTGAGCGATGTATACAAAATATTAAGGAGCAGAGATAGGGTAAACACAGGAACGCTTTTCCCAGAAGTCCTGAAGAAGAGTCTCAGCCCAAAATGTCGACTGTTTATTCATTTTCACAGATGTTGCCTGACCTGCTGAGTTCCTGCAGCATTTTTCACAGAGGCTGGGCGAGTCTAGAACTAGAGGTCATGGGCTAAGGGTGAAACGTTTACGGGGAATGTGAGGGGAGGCTTCTTCATTTAGGGGGTGGTGCAAGTGTGGAACGAGCTGTCAGTGGAGGTGGTGGATGTTGGTGTGATTGCAACATTTAAGAGAAATTTGGATAGGCTCATGGATGGGAGGGGTATGGAGGCCCATGGATTAGGCAGCATAACGGTTTGGCATGGACTAGATGGGACGAAGGGCCTATTTCTGTGCTGTTGTGCTTAATGACCCTATGACTATGGCTGTAAATCAGGAGGTGGAAATGGAACTACACTGTAGGTTAAATAATTGCTGAGTTTGCTCCAACTAATTGGCAGTTTATCAGGAATTAATCAAAAAGGTTTTTCACCATTACACCAATTCATTCTGCTTAAGAAATTAGATTCCTTGAAATGTGCGTGTTGTGTGTTAATTTGCCAATCTTCTTCCCTGGAGTCCGGCTGAAACATTTCTATATTTCTCTGAAGCTTCATAAAACAATTCCTGCTGTCAGTGTACAGCACTGAGATTGTTGTCTTAAAAATTCACTGCTTTACAGCCATGCTATGAAGAGGGAATTTGTTGTGGGCAGGGGGAAACGGAGGAAATGTTGTTCTCCCAGAAACGTTTAAACCATCCAGGTAGTGGGCAAGGTGGCGGGGTGGATTTGCGTTTCTACCAAATGAGATGCAAGGCAAGACACTCCTTCCCTCCACTATCCTGCAGGTCACCTTTGGACAAGGTGTGGCACCTGCTTAGCCTCCCCTCCCACTGCCCCCAGCCAATGAAGCCATGGGAACAGGTCGCAACCATTGACGCCAGGCAGACAATTGCTGAAAGTATTGATAATGGCCGGGGTCACCCGTCTTGTAAAGACACTGCCCAGAAGAGGACAATGGCAAAACATTTCTGAGGAAAAATTTGCCAGGAACAATCATGGCCGTGAGACCATTATCGTCCACATCATATGAAATGGCACATAATAATAATAATGATGATGTAGTGGGCACTTCTTCTACAATGAGCATCCCACCCATTTCCATTCAAGTGTGTGACACAAACATAGGTAGATCTGCATCAGGAGAAGTGGTCTCCACCCTGGTCATGAGGGAGAACTGTCCCACACTTCTTCAATGAGGTTTTTGTTCTGTAAATCAGAGAGGAGATCTGGGTGGTAAGGTCTTCATATAACATTAGACTCAGTGTCCACTTTATTAGGGACACCTGCTCAATAATGCAAATATCTAATCAGCCAATCATATGGCAGCAACTCAATGCACAAAAGCATGCAGGCGTGGTCAAGAGGTTCGGTTGTTGTTCAGACCAAATGTCAGGATGAGGAAGGAATGTGATCTAAGTGACTTTAACCGTAGATTGATTGTTGGTGCCAGATGGGGTGCTTTGAGTATCCCAGAAACTGCTGATCTCCTGGGAATTTCACGTGGAGCAGCCTCTAGAGCTTACAGAGAATGGTGTGAAAATCAAAAGAAAAATCCCATGAGCAGCCATCCTCTGGGCCTTGTTAACGCAAGAGGTCAGAAGAGAATGACCAGACTAGTTCAAGCCGACAGGAAAATGCCAGCAACTCAAATGATCACATGTTACAACAGCGGCTTGCAGAAGAGCATCTCTGAACCTTGAAGTGGATGGCCTGCAGCAGCAGAGACCAAAATGGGGCCTGCTCCTGTACCTAATAAAGTGGCCACTGGGTGTGGATTAGATTAGGTCAGCTTCATCTGTCACATGTACATTGAAAGATTGGAACAGCAGTGAAACGTGTCATTTGCATCACCGATCAGGATAATCTGGAGATGCACTGGGGCACTGCCACACAACAAGAAGGACATGGCACCAGTGGAGAGACTGAAGAAGAGATGTGCCAGGATGGTGGTATGGACTGAATGCTGCGGAAAGATTGGAAAGGCTGGATTTGTTCTTGCTGACTCCGAGGCATGACATCATAGAGGTCTTAAAAACTATAGGATGAAAGATCAGCTTTACTTGCACAGCACATGAAAACACTCAGAGAAATGCATCGTTTGTCCCGTACAGCTTGGGGATGTGCTCGGGACAACTACAAGCGTCGCCATGCTTCCAACGCTAACATATCATGCTCGCAATTCACTAACCCTAACCCACACGTCTTTGGAACATGGGAGGACACTGTCATGATCATGGGGAGAACGTGTAAACTTCTTAAGGAGCATGGCAGGATTTGAATCTCAGTCTTACAGCTGACATTGTAAAGCCTTATGGTAATTGCTACACAATCGACAGGTTGATCTTCCTTTACTTACACATGGAGTGCAGAGCCAGGGGGCACAGAGAGAGGAAATAATGATAGGATATTTGTTTATTTATAGTGCAGAATAGGCCCATCTGCCCCTTCGACAAAGGCAACAAATTTCATGGCATATTCTGGTGATATTAAACCTGATTTCGATTTGAGCCACGCTGCTCAGCAACCCCAGCCTAATCACAGGACAATTTACAATGAACCAATTGACCTATTAACTGGTATGTTTTTGTGCGTTTCCTACCATAGCACCCAGGGAAAACCCACGCACTCCACAGGGAGGACATACAGACTCCTAACAGATGACATGGAATCGAATTCTGAACTCCCCACGCTGTAAAAGCATGGTGCTTATCAGTAGACTGCTGTGGGTGGGGTAAGACCTCGGGGGTAAGATTCTCACACAGTTATCTGGAAAGAGGAAGTTGTCGAGGCAGATATAATCCATTCGTTCGTTATGTGCTGTGTTGTTTGATCGTGGTCTTCTCATGACCATGATCGTTCCGGCCACATTTTTCTGCAGAAGTGGTTTGCCATTGGGTTCTTCTGGGCAGTGTCTTTACATGCCGAGTGACCCCAGCCACTGTCAATACTCTTCAAAGATTATCAGCCTGGCATCAGCAGTCACATAACCCGGACTTGTGTCGTGTACCAGTTGCTCATATGACCGTCCACCACCTGCTCCTGTGGTTTTGGGTGTCTCTGATCGGGTTGGGGGGGGGGGGCTAAGCAGGTGCTAGACCTTGCCCAAGAGTGACCTGCAGGCTAGCGGAGGGAAAGAGCACCTCACACCTCCTTTGGTAAAGATGTATGCCACCCAAAGATGCAATCAAAACATATAAAAGGTAATTGAATAGGTAAAGGAACACTGCGGAGGGGTACTGGCCTAATTCAAGAACATGGGTTTAACATAGAGAGGCATTAGGTCAGTACAGACCAAGTGGGTTGTATGATTTTATGAAAGAACAAGGAAGAACATAGAACGTAAAACAGTATAGGTGCTTCAGCCCACAATGTCGTGCTGATCCATCAGTGTTGGGAGTGTTCCCATTATTCCTGCATATTAACTCTGTTCCATAGTGTGTCATCCCCCTTTCCTCAGATTCCAGACCTTAACAGAGAACATAGAACACCACAGCACATTACAACCACCTTTGGCCCACAATGCTATGCTGACTCTAAGATCAACCTAACCCTTCCCTCCCACATACCCCCCACCCCACTTCTATGCGCCGAATGTATCTGCCTCAACCAGCACCTTGGCAGCATGTTCCACGCACCCACCCCTCTCCGTGTAGAACACCGACCTCTGACATCCCACCTGTACTCCCCTGCAGTCTCCTAACATTATGCTCCTCATATTGGCCAGGCACAACTGTTTTCCGCAACGTCGCTTCCTGAAGTGAGGCTTCCTCTCGGATCTCAGGATCTCCCTTCAAGCCACTCACCTGGCTATTAAAGGAATCTCCTCTCCATAAACAGAATGGGGCCATTCAGCCCATTGAATCTGCTCCACCATTCCATCATGACCAATTTATTTTCTCTCTCATCTCCGTTTTTCTGCCTTCTTCTTGTAAACTTTTACTAAACAAACAGCCCAAAGACCTACCGGTTGGTAGATTAATTGGTCATTGTAAATTGTCCCGTGAGTAGGCTGGGTGGCGTGGCTCAAAATGCGCAGTGCACTGTTTCAATCAATCAATCAATCAACAAACAAACAAATAAGTAACAGACAGATAAATAAATAGATTGATAGATAAATAAAATCAAGAATCTATTAACCCCCACTTTAAAAAATACCCAATGAATTGTCCTCCTCTGTCTATGGCAATGAATTTCACAGATTCACCACCCTCCGGCTAAAGAAATTCTTTGTGGTCCCTGGTCTGTCTCCCTTCCCGATGGCATGCTCTCTGCAGGGTCCAGGGGTTCTAGAAGACGTCTGACTACCACTTTCTCAAGGACTGTTGGTAAAGGAGTCGGTGCCCACATGGCCAGTGACATTCATATCCCATTAATGAGCTGAGCATAAGCAACCAGAATTAATCAGAGTGAGCTTCGCCATTACCCTAATTTATCCTGCTGATGAAATTAGATTTCTAGAAATGAGCGTGTTGTGTGTTAATTTGCCAATCTTCTTCCCTGGAGTCAGACTGAATTACATTAAAATCCCTCTGAAAAACTTCATAAAATGACTCAAACTCCCACTGTCATTATGTCACCAAAATTGACATGCTGAACATAAAAGTTCATCTTTTGCAGCCGTTGGAAGGCAGCTTACCTGATTAAAGCATCCACAGAATCAGTTAAAGGAAAGCAGCAAGGTGACGGGCAGGTGAAACCATACACTCTTAGAGTCCACTTTATTATGTACCTGCAGTGTCTGATAAAGTGGCTACTGAGTGCATGCTTATGGTCTTCTGCTGCTGTAGAAAACCCGCTTAACGGTTTGACATGTGTGCTCAGAGATGTTTTTCAGCACTGTTGGAGCACGTGGTTACTTGAGACCTACTGCAAACTGCTTTTTGCTCCATTCTCGGGGAACTCTGCAGGGGTGGCCAGCCTTCTACGTTCCATGCGTCAGTTTTTTCATGCACGTGTTCAGATGCGTCGCACCACTCTTGTAACACCACAATTCTTGTAAAAAATATGCTAATATGGAACTTGTGCATGAAATAAAATTGCGTCTGAATTCGTGCATGAAAATGTTTGATGCATGGAATGTAAAAGGTTGGCCACCCCTGCTCTGTGGGCTAGCGCTTGAAAATCCCACGAGATCAACAGTTTCTGAGATACTCAAACCACCCCATCTGGCAACGACAATCACTCCAAGGTCAAAGTCACTGACATCGCATTTTTTCCCATTCTGATGTTTGGTCTGAACAATTGAACCTCTTGACGATGTCCGCATGCTTTTTCTGCATTGAGTTGCTAGCTGATTGGGTATTTGCATTAATGTACAGGTACTCAATAAAGTGTCCACTGAGTGTGTCATGGGATCCTACCTCTAAGCACATCTTTCCATCTTCACTCTCTCCACTTTCCATAGGGGTTGCTCTCAATGTGACTCTCTTGTCCACTCGCCCTTCCCCACCAATCTCCCCTCTGACACTTACCCCTGCAAATGGGACACGCTGCACCTGTCCCTTCTCCTCCCTTACCCCCTTTCAGGGCCACAAACAATCCTTTCAGTTGAGGTGCCTGTCAGAGGTCACCTACTATATCCAGTGCTCCCTGTGTAGCCTCCTCTACATTAGTGAGACCTGGCATAGATTGGGGGACCATAACATCGAACACCTTTGCTCTGTCTGCCACAAAAGGCAGGATTTTCCCAGTGGCCATTCGTATAATTTCTAGTTCCCATTCCCATTCCGACATGATGGTCCACAGCCTCATCCACTGTCATGATGCAGACACCTTCAAGATGGAGGAACAACGCCTCATATTCCATCTGAACCATCTCTAGCCTGATCCAAAGATTCAAAGCACACTCATTGTCAAAGAATGCACTTAAATTATACACCTTGAAATTTGTCTGCTCATAGGCAGACATAAAGCAAGAAGCCCGAATAACCCAATTTAAAAAAAAAGACCTAAAACAACCACACAGAGAAAGAGAGTGGGGGAAAAAACATCATGCAAACAATAGAAGCAAGCCAACAACTTCCCAAACCAGACTGAGTACGGCATCCTGAACCAGACTGATGGTCTGCACATCGGTATCTCCCCCTTCTCCGTTCTTCCATTCTCCACTCTGGCTCTTCTCTTCTCCTCACCTGCTCTTCATCTACCTTTAGTGCCCCTCCTCCTTCCCTTTCATCCATAGTCCACTCTCCTCTCCTATTTGATACCTTCCTCACCTCATCTGCCTCCCAGCTTCTTATTTCATCCCTCATCTCCCCCACAAGCCCACCCTCCCCCTCACCTGCCACCAGCCAGCTTGTACTCCTCCTTATTCTGGTTTCTGCCCCCTTCTTTCCCAGTCCCGATGAAGCATCGACTGCTTATTACCCTCCATAGATGCTACCTGACCTGCTGAGTTATTCCAGCGTTTTGTGTGTGCCTTGCTCGAGGTTCCCAGCATCGGCAGAATCTCTGGTGTTCTTAAAAAAACACTTCATTAGCTGTGAAGCACTTTAGGTAGTCCTGAAGTTGTGATTGCACTACGGAAATGTGTGCAGTTATTGATTTCTTTTCCTATGTTCTACTTGTTACAAAGTGCAGCGCTGTTGTGCTTGGCAAGTATTGAGAGGGGCACTCGAAGCTGAAGTGTGTTGATAATCCTTCACTCGGGTGGGTGGACAAGATTGATGAGACACCTTTCCCAAGTGGTATTTTCCTGCTCATCTCTGGTCTGAGTACAGCATGAGCCAAAGACGATCGAAGATCATGTATAGAAACAGCACGCTCTTCATTTTCTGTGATAGTCCCCAGCTCAAGATCTGTGGAAATGTATTTCAGATAAATCAGGACTTTGCCAGTACAGCGGCAACGAGTGTTAAACATGATGCCCAAAATGCTAAAGATTAAAGGTGAGCTTTATCTGTCACATGTACTTTGCAAATTGCCGTAAAATGTCTCATTTGTAATGGTCTGAGGAAGTGCTGGGGGCAGCCCGCAAGTGTTGTCATGCTTCCGGCACCAACACGGCGTGCCGATAACTTACTGACCCTAACAGAACGTGTGAGGAAACCAGTGCACCTGGAGGAAACCCTCGCGGCCATGGGGAGAACATACAAACTCCTGACGCGGTGGCGGATGAGAATGGTGGTGGTCGCTAGCGCTGTAATAGCATGATGGTGACAACTACACTAACATACTGCTGTGCTACCCGTTTGCTACTGGGACACACAGAATGTCCCAACATTAACAGTAGTTCCCAAAATAAGGAGCAGAATTCGACCATTTGGCCCATTGAGTCTGCTCCACCGTTTCATCATGACTGATCCAATTTTCCTCTCAGACCCAATCTCCTGCCTTCTCCCCATTTCCCTTCATGTCCTGACTGGTCAAGAGTCTATCAACCTCTGCCTTAAATATGCATAAAGGCTTGGCCTCCACAGCTGCCTGTGGCAAAGAATTCCCCAGGTTCACCACTCTCTGGCTAAAGAAATTCCTCTTTATCTCTGTTCTTAAAGGATGCTCCTCTATTCTGAGGCTGTGTCCTCTGGTCTTAGACTCTCCCACCACAGGAAACATTCTCTCCACACCAACTCTAGCAAAGCCTTTCACCATTCTTTTGGTTTCAATGAGGTCAACCCTTAATCCTCTGAATTCTGGTGAATACAGGCCCAGAGCCATCAAAAGCTCTAATGACATATGAAGATATGTCAAGCCATTCAAGCCTGGAATAATTTCTGTGAGTCTGCTTTGAACCCTCTCCAGTTCCAGCACATCCCTTCTGAGATAAGGGTTCCAAAACTGCTCACAGCATTCCAAGTGAGGCCTCACCAGTGCTTTATAAATTTTTAGCATTATATCCTTTCTACATTGCATTTGCCTTCCTCACTACAGACTCGACCTGCAAATTAACCTTTAGGGAATCCTGCACAAGGACTCCCAAGCCCCTTTGCACCTCAATTTTTGCTCCTATATTTTATTCTGACCTTCTGGCTGTCCTGCTCCTACCTGCATACAGGCAGACGCTAAAGAGCAAGGCTCCAGAAGTAAGAACAGGTTATGGGAGTCATAGGAACATCTACAGGACTGCTTTGAGCCAGTGGACTGGATTATGGTTAAGGACTCATTAGAAAATCTTGCCACAGTCGTGATGGACTTCATAAAGTCCGTTGTAGACAAGCATGCCCTCACAAAATCACATAGAGTCTTCCCTAACCAGAAGCCCCAAATGAGCCAAGAGATCCTCCATATGCTGATTCAAAGATTAATGGTGTTCAGGTTTGGTCTGGTGGCCAAGCAAAGTACAAGAAATCCAGGTCCAACCTCTGGAAAGTCATCTCACATCCGAAATGACCATTCTGAACTTGAATCATCGAAGGATTCTCAACAGCTGTGGCAGGGCTTGAATGGTATCACCTCCGACAGTGAAACCAAAGTGACAGAGGTGACAACAAGGTCTCACTCCCAGATGAGGTCAAAGCCTTCTTTGCGCGCCTTGACTGTCAAAACATGACGGCATCTTCACAAACTCCCACAGTCCCCGACTGTGAGATTGAAAACCTGGCTGAGTGGTGCCACGACAACAACGTCTCACTCAATGTCAGCAAGAACAAAGAGCTGATTATTGTCTTCAGGAGGAGGAAACCAGAGGTCCATGAGCCAGTCCTCATCAGAGGTGGAGAGGGTCAGCAACTTTAAATTCCTCTGTGTTATTATTTTGGAGGACCTGTCCTGGGCCCAGCATGTAAGTACAATTACGAAGAAAGCACTGCAGTGCCTCTACTTAGGAGTTTTCAGAGATTATGCATGATATCTAACATTTTGACAAACTTCTACAGATGTGTGATGATGCACTGACTGGCTGCATCACAGCCTGGTACGGAAACACCAATGCCCTTGAATGGAAAATCCTGCAAAAAGTAATGAATATAGTCCAGACCATCACGGGTAAAGACCTCCTAACCATCGAGCACATCTCCACGGAGCGACGTCACAGGAAAGCGAGAAAACTCCTTGTGCGGCTTTTCATTGATTCTTTGGTGTTTTTTCGCATCTACGGTGAACACCCACAAGAAAACGAATCTCAGGCTCGTCTATGCGACATAAATGTACTTGGGTAATAAATCTTCTGTGGACTTTGAACTTTTGAACCTCTCAGTCTCTCTTACACACACATTACATACATACACACACACATAAGCACGCGTGGACGCAGAGATACCGATAGCCCGCCATTGGTCAGGCTGCGTCTTAGCTGGCAAAGCCAATGCACAAGCCAGGGCAGTGCGATACGGGGAGCAAACTGTTACCCGGGCAGCAGGCTCCCTGTCTCCACGTTGTTGATGAATCCAAAGCAACAACACAGACCGGTGCAGTTTGGCACCAGCACGTGCTGCGGGAGATGCCACTCACACTCACACACTGTTCTTCAGTTGTCCATCGAAATCTGATGACAACGTCCATTCCTTTAACGGTGAGATCTTTGATGACTATATGGTCCTATCCTGGACCCACAAGCTCTATTGCAGGTGGGACATGTATTTGGGGTGGTGGTGGTGGTCGTGATGGCAACCATGGCTGCATTTCTCCTGGCTGTCTTCTGCTGTCTTCTGGTTGTCCTTTCCATCTCCAGAATACGAACCCCGTCCCTACGCAGCTGTCGCCAAGTGAAACGCTCAGCAGCGACATCCTCCAGGTCCTCGGGTCTGATCCTGCACTTCCTTAAAGCAGTCTTCATCTCTTCGGCCCTCCAGCTGAGCGTTGACCATGATGTAGCCAACGTGGGGGCATCCTTATCACGTGCCCCAGCCACTGCAGCTGACGCTGGGTGATCATGGCCTCAATACTTCTGCAGTTGGTCTTTACAAGTATTTCAGTGTGAGGCACCCGCTCACGCCAGGTAATTCCCAGGATGCGCTGGAGGCAGCTTATGTGGAAGCACTCCAAGTACTTGATGTGACGGCTGTAGGTTACACAAGCTTCACAGCCATAAAGGAGGGTGGTGACACAGACCACTTGGTATACAGTGACCTTTGTGAAGGGATGAAGGCTCCTGTTCTGAAAGACTCTACGCTGAAGTCTCCCAAAGGCAGCTGATGCCTGTTTGAGGCTGCTCTGGATGTTGTTGTCAATGCCGCTATCCTCAGAGAGAATGCTCCCCAGAGATTTGAAAGATGACACTACTGACAGCTTTTCATCACCAACAGTGAAGGCAGGTAGGGTGGGTGGGACACTGGTACTCCACTGGCAAACCACTTCTGTCTTGGTGGTATTGACAGTCAGCCCCATCCTGCTGTACGCTCTCACCGCCACAGTAAGGACAGTCTGAAGATCCTCTGGAGTGTGGGCCACAAGAGCACAGCCGTCTGCATACTGCAGCTCCAGGACCCGCTCCCTATGGAGTTTGATGGTTGTGTGGAGCCTCCTGATGTTAAAGAGGTTGCCATCTAATCTGACGTCCACTGCCACACCACTGCTGTCCTCAATCTCGTTGTGGAGAAGTTTGGTAACACACAAGAGGAAGATGTTAAAGAGCACTGGCGCTAGCACACACCCCTGCCTCATCCCTGTGTTTACAAGGAAGGGCTCAGACTCTTGTCCTCCTATGGTCACCCGAGCAGTCATCCCATCATGGAACTGGCAGAGGATGTTAACAAATTTATTGGGACAGCCAAACCTGAGGAGGACATCCCATAAGAGCTCTCCTTGCCCGGTGTCGAATGCTTTGGAGAGGTCGACAAAGGCCCTAAACAGGTCCTGATGTTGCTCCCGGCACTTTTCCTGAAGCTGCCGGGCTGTGAAGATCATGTCGATCGTGCTCCTGTTCTTCCTAAATCCACACTGCGATTCAGGCAGCATTGACTCAGTGATGTTACTGATGAGCCTCTGAAACATCACCTTAGCCAGGACTTTTCCAGCAACAGAAAGGAGTGAGATGCCCCTACTATTGCCGCAGATGGCCTTGTCACCCTTGTTCTTATAAATGACAACGATGTTTGCATTTCTCCGTTGCTGTGGGATGTTCTCCTCAGTCCAGGCCTTGGTGATGTACTGGTAGAGGGTGTGCATACACATGTACCCTCCGTTCTTCAGTAACTCAGCAGGGAAATTGTCAGTGCCAGGGCACTTATTGTTCTTAAGGGAGTGGACAACTGATAGAACCTCCTGGAAGGTTGGTGGTAGATTGAGGTCATGATAGGAAGTTCAGGCAGTTCGTCCAGGATGGTGGGATTTGCGTCAGAGTCCTGATTAAGCAGAGTGTTAAAATGCTCAGCCCACCTCAGCAGAATGGTATTCTGATTCTTCAGAAGTGTTAGACCATCTGCTGTTTTCAGGGGAGTAACGCATCGACTTATTGGGCCGTAGGTGGTTTTGACAGCTCTGTAAAAATTATGCATGTCATTATTATCGGCAAAGGTCTGGATTTCATGTGCCTTTTCAGTCCACCACACATTTTGTACAAAAGGCCCGTATTGCCTTTTGCACTTTCCTCCGAGCTGCCTGATGCTGATGGATGACGGGTTATCCAAAGTTGCCCAGTCTGCTTCGTGCATGTCCTTAAGCAAGTTGTGGATGGTGTCTGAGTTATTGTCAAGCCAGTCTTGGTGGTTTCTGCTCTTATGGCCGATGGATTGGACTGCTGCCTCAGAGAGTGCAGAGCTGATGCAGGTCCACTGTTGTTCCGTGGTATTTTCTGAACTCAGACAAGGTTCCAGCTCCCTTAGTTTCTCAGCTAGGATGTGTCGAAACTCACTTTTTGCTTCTGTGTTTCTCAGGCGGTTGCAACTTAGCCGCTTTTTATTGGGTTTTTGCAGCCGCAGGGGGGGGGGGGTCGCACTTTCATATGGAGCTCGGTCACAGTCACACGATGGTCAGTCCAGCACTCTGCACCTCTCATGGCACAGGTGATGAGAACATCCTTGATGTTCACTACGTCTCACAGTGATGAAGTCGATCATGTGTTTAGAGCAAGGGTGCTTCCATGAGGTCTTATATTTTGCCCTCTGCTGGAAGATGGTGTTGGTTATGGTAAGGTTATGCTCAGAGCAAAGAGTAAGCAGCCTCATGCCATTTGCATTGACCTGGCCAATACCATGCCTACCTAGCACTCCACTCCATCCCCTGTTGTTCTGTCCCACCCTAGCGTTGAAGTCCCCAAGCAAAAGGATGTTAGCATTCTTAGGGATCCGGCAAAGAGCTTCATCCAATGTCTGATAAAAGCATTCCTTGGCCTCATTCCCAGATGGCAAAGTTGGTGCGTAGGCATTGAGAAGCGTGGCATAACGTTTCTTTGCCGGGGGGATACGGAGTGTCATTAGTCTTTCACTAATGCCAACAGGTGTTTCTGTGAGACTTGGGAGAAAGGTGTTCTTGATGGCCAATCCTACTCCGTGGAGATGTTGTCCACCTGGGGGGAAACCTTTCCAGAAGAAGGTGTAACCCATCCCTTCCTCTGTTAAAGAGCCTTCATCCAGGAGCCTGGCCTCACTCAGAGCAGGAATGTCAATATTGTAGCACCTCAGCTCAGCAGCCATCAAGGCTGTTCTCCGGTGAGGTCTGTCAGAGATGCCATACGAGTCTGGGAGAGTCCTTACATTCCATGTTGCCAGTTTTAGGTTGTATTGCTTCTTATTTCGACCACAGCAGTGGAATAGCCCGATAGGTTCGGTAACCCATCCAGGTGAGTGATTGAATGGGCAATTTTTAGGTCATCTTTTCTAGGCCCTTCCCCAATTGGGGTGAGCAGTGCGGTCCCTAAATAGGGCTGCTTAGTCGCACAGGGGTCTTCCGAAAACAGTTGCCACTCAGTCCCAGCTGCTAGCGACCAAATGCTCTGTGCCGCTGCCGTGTGGGGTTCTGACGAGGAGCTCCCAGTCCATTCGTACCTGCTCCCGTTGCCAGACGCCCCATCGCCGTCAGACGTCAACCATATGTAAGGTCCAGGTATTGTTCACCATGGTCAGAGGTGGAGACCTGCGCAAGGAAGATATTAAAGTGCCACAGAGGGTGTGGCATCCCCAGTAACACTATCTTCACCATGATGGGGTAAATCCCGGTGGCAAGGGTGGACCCGGGACAACCGATCCCACATCTTGGCTGCAGGAGGCTGCCGGGTCTGTTCAGGCCCGTCTATTGCGCACCACCAGCGCATTGCTTTTCTGTCAGGGTGTGCTCCCTTAGCCTTGTCTCTCACACACACACTCTCTCATATACACACACACAGACCCACACACAGACCCACACACAGACCCACACACAGACCCACACACAGACCCACACACAGACCCACACACACACACACACACCCACACACAGACCCACACACACACACACACACACAGACCCACACCCAGACCCACACACACACACACACATACACACACACACAGACCCACACACAGACCCACACACAGACCCACACACACACACACCCACACACAGACCCACACACAGACCCACACACAGACCCACACACAGACCCACACACAGACCCACACACAGACCCACACACACACACACACACCCACACACAGACCCACACACACACATACACACACACAGACCCACACCCAGACCCACACACACACACATACACACACAGACCCACACACAGACCCACACACAGACCCACACACACACACACACACACACACACAGACCCACACACACACACATACACACACAGACCCACACACACACACATACACACACAGACCCACACACAGACCCACACACACACACATACACACACAGACCCACACACAGACCCACACCCAGACCCACACACACACACACACACACACACACACACCCACACACCCACACACAGACCCACACACACACACAGACCCACACACAGACCCACACACACACACATACACACACACACAGACCCACACCCAGACCCACACACACACACACACATACACACACACACAGACCCACACACACACACACACACACACACACACACAGACCCACACACACACACACACACACACACACACACAGACCCACACACACACACACACACACACAGACCCCCACACACACACACACACAGACTCACACACACACACACACACAGACCCACACACACACACACACACACACACACAGACCCACATACACACACACACAGACCCACACACACACTCACACACACACACACACACACACAGACCCACACACACACACACACACACACACACACAGACCCACACACACACACACACACAGACACACACACACACACACAGACACACACACACACACACACACACACACACACACACACACACACACACAGACCCACACACACACTCACACACACACACACACACACACAGACCCACACACACACACACACACACACACACACAGACCCACACACACACACACATACACACACACACCCACACACAGACCCACACACAGACCCACACACACACACACACACACACACTCACACACACAAACGTACACATTGCACACAGACACATTGTACATGCACAGATATACACATACACACTGCACACACACAGATTTCCTCCTCATTCCCTCACTCACTATCTTTGCCTTCTATCACATGGTCCTCTCCCTCTCATCTTTCTCCTCCCTTTGCTCCAGTGTTGAATCCTCCCCACTCTCCTGTATGTCTTCCTATGATCCTCCATGTGACTGTTCACTATCTCTGCATTCTCAGAGCTGCGCCTCCCCTCTCTCTCCCTTTCACTTCCCATCTCGCTGTCTCTCCCTCTCCCTCACTCCTTCCTCTCCTTCTCTCCTTCCTTTCCTTCTTTCTCCCTCCTTTCTCTCTCTCTCTCTCTCTCTCTCTCTCTCTCTCTCTCTCTCTCTCTCTCTCTCTCATTTTCTCACTCTCTCTCCCTCTCCCTCACTATATCCCTCTCCCTCTCTTTCCTCCCTCATTCTCTCTGTCTCTCTCTCTCACTAACATGCTCTCTCCCCCCTCTCTCTGTCTCTCCGTCCCACTCTCTCTTTCTCTTCCCCCCTCTCTTGCTCTCTCCCCTTTCTTTCTCTTTCTCCCTCTCTCTCACCCTCTTTTTCCCTCCCTCTCTCTCCCCCTCTCTCTTTCTCTCTCCCTCTCCTTTCTCCCTCGCTCTCCCTCCCTCCCTCTCTTTCTCTCTCTCTCCCTCTCTCTCTCTCTCTCTCCCTCTCTCTCTCCTCCCCTCTCTCTCTCCTCCCCCTCTCTCCCCCCCCCTCTCTCCTCCCCCCTCTCTCCTTCCCCCCCTCCCCTCTCTCTCCTCCCCCCCTCTCTCTCCTCCCCCTCTCTCTCTCCTCCCCCTCTCTCTCCTTCCCCCCTCTCTCTCCTTCCCCTCTCTCTCTCCTCCCCCCTCTCACTCTCCTCCCCTCTCACTCTCCTCCCCCCCTCTCTCTCCTCCCCCTCTCTCTCCTCCCCCTCTCTCTCCTCCTCTCCTCCCCTCTCTCTCCCTCTCTCTCTCCTCCCCTCTCTCTCTCCTCCCCCTCTCTCCCCCCCCTCTCTCCTCCCCCCTCTCTCCTCCCCCCCCCTCTCTCCCTCTGTTTCTCTCTTGATTAATGGCACAACATTTCCAGCCAAACAATTTGTGGTTGGGCTGTGTGAGAGCGGAAGAGAAAGCAACTGAGGATTAATTTACTGTTGCCTGTGAATGACACATCACCCATTCGGGAAAGCAGAGAGATGTCAGAGCTAATGGAAGTGAAATAGGACTTGCTCAGAGGTGAATTTCTAATCACACATCACCTGGTACTAAAACAAGGCAGAAAAGAGTAACGATTGCAGCCTCACAGCAGTCAGGTCAGTGGAACCTTTAAAAATGGTGTTGCTCCCATAAAATGCACGTTGTGTTACATCCCTTTGCACCTCACCTGTAATACTTCTCCAAAATGGGATCCGAACCTACAGTATAAAGGCAAGAACCGCTGGAGGAACCAAGTGGGTCAGACAGCATCGATGCACAGAAATAGAGTCAACGTTTCAGGTCGAGACCCTGCCTCAGGACTGGAAAAGTTTATAATCTCTGACAGACACTCAGTGACCACTTCATTAGGTACACCTGCTCGTTTATGCAAGTATCTAATCGGCCAATCATGTCGCAGCAACTCAATGCATAAAAGCATGTGGACAAGGTCAAGAGGTTCAGTTGTTCAGACCAAAGATCATAATGTGATCTAAATGACTATGTCTGTGGAAAGATTGTTGGTGCCAGATGGGGTGGTTTGAGTAGCTCTGAAGCTGTTGACCTCCTTGACAACAAGTTCTAGATATGACAGAGAATGGTGCAAAAAACTGAGCAGCAGTTTTGTGTGTGAAAATGAAAGAGATCAGAGGAGAATGACCAGACTAGCTCAGGGTAACAGGAAGATGGCAGTAACTCAAATAAACACATGTTGCAACAAGATAAAATATGCAGATGCTGGAAATCTGAGCAACGTGCACAAAATGCTGGAGGAACTCAGCAGGCCAGGCAGTATCAATGGAAAAGGGTACAGTCGATGTTTTGGGCTGGGATCCTTATTCAGGACCGGGGGAAAAAGGAGATAGGGAGTCAGAGTTAGTAGGTGGGGAGAGGAAAGGAAGAAACACAAGGTGATAGGTGAAACCGGGTGGTGGGATGGGTGAAATAAAGAGCTGGGAAGATGATAGGTGAAAGGGGGAAATCTGATAGGAGAGGACCGAAGGCAATGGAAGAAAGTAAAAAGGGAGGAGTACCAGGAGAAGGTGATAGACAGGTAAGGAGATAAGGTGAGAGATGGGGATGGGGGATGGTGAAGGAGGAGGAGGAAGTTCGAAAAAATCTATGTTCATCAGGTTGGAGGCTGCCCAGGTGGAATATAAGTTGTTGCTCCTCCAACTTGAGTGTGGCCCCATCACGGCCACAGAAGAGTCCGTGGACTGACATGTAGGAATGTGAAGGGGAAGCGGAATTAAAATGGATGGCCACTGGGAGATCCCGCTTGTTCTGACGGCCGGAGCATAGGTGCTTGGTGAAGCAGTCTCACAATCTGCGTTAGGTCTCATCGATTTACAGGAGGCCACACTGGATACTGTAGATGACCCCAACAGACTCACAGATGAAGTGTCGCCTCACCTGGAAGGACTGTTTGGGGCCCTGAACGGTAGTGAGGGAGGAGGTGTAGGGGCTGGTATAGCACTTGTTCCACATGCAAGGATGAGTGCCAGGAGGGAGATCAGTGGGGAGGGATGAATGGACAATGATGGAGGAATTGATGAAGAGGATGGTGTTTTTACAAGTAACAGAGTGGAAGAGATATAGTCTAGGTATCTGTGTGAGTCCGCGGGTTTATAATAGATATCAGTAGATGAGCTGTCTCTAGAGATAGAGACAGAGGGATCGAGAAAGGGGAGAGAGGGGTCAGAAACAGACCAGGTAAATTTGAGGACAGGATGGAAGTTGGAGGCAAAGCTGATGAAGTCGACGAGCTCGACACAAGTGCAGGAAGGAGCAACGATGCAGTCAATGTAGCGTAGGAAAAGTGGGGGGACGGTCGCCAGTGTAAGCTTGGAACAGACTGTCCCACGTGGCCGACAAAGAAGCAGGCATGGCTGGGACCCATGCAAGTGCCCATGGCTACACCTTTTGTTTGAAAAGTGCGAGGAGGCCAAAGGAGAGTTACTGAGAGTAAGGACAAGTTCTGCCAGACGGTGGTGGAGGGGAACTGGTTGAGTCTGGTGTCCAGAAAGCAACGAAAAGCTTTAAGGCTTTCTCCAGCCCTGTATCTGTTTTACCTATCAACTTCCCAGCTCTATCCTTCAACTCCACCCCCCTGCCCCACTCCTGGTTTCCCCTAACATCCTACCTTCCTTCCTCCCTTCCACCCTTATTCTGATTCCTTTCTTTCTTCAGTCCTGTTGAAAGGTCTCAGCTCGAAATGTTAACTTTACTCTTTTCCATAGATGCTGCCTGGCTTGCGGAGTTCCTCCAGCATTTTGTGTGTGTGGCTCATCACAACAATAATGTGCAGAGGAGCATCTCTGAACACACAACATGTTGAACCTTGGGCTGCAGCAACAGAAGACCATGAACATACACTCAGTGGCCACCTCATTAGCTACAGGTATCTAATAGAGTGGCCACTAGTGTATATCAGGGCAATTTGAATAGACTTGGTCTCTCTTCTGGGGAAAGAAGGTTGGTGAGTGACATTATGGAGGTCTTTGATACAATGGAAGTTTTTGATAGATGTAAAGGGATAAGTATAATTTATGCGCATATGTGTGCAATAGTTACTATAGAGTACTATAGAAGCAGTATCCATGTGAAGATGGCAGAGCTCCTGCACCAAAACAAAAATTAATGAACCAGATGGATTTTTGCAACAATCCAGTAGCTCTGTGGTTATTAGTATTGATTTGAGCATTTTACATCAGTGATTTACTTGTAAGTGTTTAAATTTAAATTCCCCAGCTGGAAGAGGTTGAGATGAATGGTGGTGGTTCAAGGGAGAAGGGAATGAAGGGTCCTGGTGACAGATGGAGGTGAAAAAATACTGGAGCAGACTCCAGCGGAAAGTGAATGCTCACGTAGCTAAGGGCACCTCTTCAGAGGAAGGATGTGGAGGCTTCAGAAAAGGTGCAGAGGAGATTTACCAGGGTGCTGCCTGAAGTAGAGAGCTGGTTTTATGAGGAGAGGCTGAGCGAGCTGGGGCTTTTCTCTTTGGAGTGAAGGAGGTCGAGAGGTGACTTGGCAGAGATGTACAAGATGATAAGAGGCATAGATCGAGTGGCAGAACAGATTGCTTTTTCCCAAGATGGCTAAAAATTGGGAAATATGTCGGAAGAGTTGGATCCTGATATTTGATCTTTAGATGCCACGGATGAGGCATAAACTTGTTGCTTACGGTCACTTGTTACGCATTACAAGAATGAGCAAAGGAACGAGAGAGAGCAAAAGGCAGAGAGCCTAGTGCCAGGGGGTAAGAACAGAGACGAAAGAGCAGACACAAGTGAGAGAAGAGTTAGAGCCAATGTGATCTGGGCTTCTTATAGTCCTCCATTTTCCTTTCCTCCATACATGTTTATTCCCCTCCATAGTTGCTGCCTAACCTGTTGAGTTCCTCCAGCAATTCATTTACTTATTTATTGCGATCCAGCTTGCTAGTACTTTTGAATTTCCATAAGTTAACAGTCATCCAATAAGATAGCCTCAATTCAAGTAATGTGATACCCGTCAGAAAGATACGAAGGTAATTACAGCCACTAAAAACAGTCTGAATAGTTACATGCTCTCCTTGGGAGACATCATTAGCGTAAACTTGATTTGCACAGTTTTGTAGATAACACAAATTGTATATCTCAGTTGAACCTGATGATGGTAACACACTATCTTCTCTGACTTCTGGTATGGCTGCAACAAACAAAATGGATGAGTAATCATCTCCTAAAACTAAATGAAGATAAAACAGAAATAATCTTGCTTGGTCTGAAAACCAAAAGAGATAAACTCTTTGATAACTGGGAACTTGGCTCCCCTTGTAAAATCAGAAGTAACAAGCCTAGATGTTATCCTTGATTTAGGCTTGAATTTTAAATCCCACATAAAGAAAGTGACCAGAGCAATTTTTCTACATTTTATGTTCCCTTCTGATGCTGAAGAACTAGTTCACAAGTAACTGAGAGACATGAGGCACTGTCAGGAGAGGCCTGTCGAGTTTCTCAAAAGCAAAGGTGGGGGTGCATGCCTCATGATCAGCTCCTCTTGGTGCACAGATGTTCCAATTCTGCTCACCAGACCTGGAATATCTCGCAATTAAGCATCGGCCATTTTACCTGCGGCGTGAGATTTCATCGATCATTTTGGTAGCAGAGTACGTTGCACCTCAGGCCAATGTCAAACAGCCTCTAGATGACATGAGCAATATGATCAACATGCATGAAACAACACTCTCTGACACTTTCCCCATCAATTTGGGGAATTTTAACCAAGCCAGCTTGAAAAAAGTCACTAAATAATTATCATCAATAAATCACTTGTAGTATCAAAGGGAACACATTGGAACTCTGTTACACCACCATCAAGCTTGACTACCGTGCTATTCCATGGCCACATTTTGATAAGTCTGATCACCTGGCTGTACTACTAACTCCCTGAGTACAGGCAGAGACAGAAGACTGCGGCACCAGTAGTGAGGACCAAGAAGGTACGGACAAGGGAAGTACAGGACTGCTTTGAATCTGCGGACTAGACTGTATTCAGGGATTCACCTTCAAGTCTGGATGAATATGTGGCAGTTGTTACCAACTTCATTAAAACGTGTGTGTGTGTGTGTGTGTGTGTGTGTGTGTGTGTGTGTGTGTGTGTGTGTGTGTGTCTACGAAAATTTGCTGTACATTCCCAAAGTAAAAGCTGTGGATGAACCAGGAGGGTCGTCATCTGCTGGGGGCTTGGTCGGTGGTATTTAAGTCTGGTGACCCAGGTCTGTGCAAGAAAACCAGGAATGATTTGCAGAGGGCTATTTCAAGAGCGAAAGAACAATTCCAGATGAGCTTAGAGGTGATGTCAGATGCACGTCAACTCTGGCAGGGTTCACAGGTCATTATTTCCCACGAAGTGAAACCCAATAGCATGAATGGCAGCGATGCTTCACCACCTGACAAGCTCAACGCCTTCTATGCTAGCTTTGAAAGATAGGACATAACAACAGCTGTGAGGATCCCTGCTGTACTCCGTGACACTGTGATCTCTGTGTTGGAGGCCAATGTCAGGCTGTCTTTCAAGGGGGTGAATGCTCGCAAGGCGGCAGGCCCTGATGGAGTACCTGGAAAGGCTCTGAAAACTTGTGGCAACCAACTGACAGGAGTATTCAGGAGCATTTACATTGCTACTGCTACGGTCAGAGGTTCCCACCTGCTTCAATCATACCAGTGCCTAGGAAGAATAATGTGAGCTGTCTTAATGACTGTTGTCCAGTAGCACTCACATCTATGGTGTTGAAATACTTTGAGGGGTTGGTCATGCCTCAGCAAGGACCTAGACCCACTGCAGTTTGCCTATTCTGACAATAGGGCTACGGCAGACGCAATCTCAATGGCTCTTCACACAGCTTTAAATCACCTGGTCAATACGAACACCTACATCAGGATGCTGTTTGTTAACTATAGCTCAGCATTTAACACCATTATTCCCACAGTCCTCATCAATATTCTACGGAGCCTGGGCCTCTGTATCTCCCTCTGTAATTGGATCCTTGACTTCCTGACCAGAAGACCACAATCTGTGCGGATTGATAATAATATCTCCTCCTTACAGACAGTCAACACTGGTGCACTTCAGTGATGTGTGCCTAGCACCCTGCTCTACTCTCTATATACCAATGACTGAGTGGCTAGGTAGAGCTCAAATACCATCTATAAATTTGCTGATGATACAACGATTGTTGGCAGAACCTCAAATGGAGATGAGAGGGCGTTCAGGAGTGAAATGTACGAAACGAACAGTCAACGTTCCAGGCTGAGACCCTTCGTCCATCAGATCTCGGCCCGAAATGTTGACTGTTCGTTTCCATGGATGCTGCCCGAGCTGCTGAGTCCCTCCAGCGTGTTGTGTGTGTTGCTTTGACCACAGCATCTGCAGTGTACTTTGTGTTTGTGAAATATGCAAGTTAGTTGAGTGGTGTCGCAGCAACAACCTTGCACTGAATGTCAGCAAGACCAAAGAGCTGATTGGGGACTTCAGGAAGGGTAAGACAAGGGAACACAAACCAATCCTCATAGAGGGAACAGAAGTGGAGAGAGTGAGCAGTTTCAAGCTCCTGAGTGTTAGATCTCTGAGGATCTTACCTGGTCCCGACATACTTGATGCAGCTATAAAGAAGGCAAGACAGCAGCTATATTTCATTAGGAGTTTGAAGAGATTTGGTTTGTTATCTAAAACACTGGAAAACTTCTACATAAGTATTGTGGAGAGTATTCTGACAGGCGGCATCACGGTCTGGTATGGGGGGGGGGGGAGTGCTACTGCATAGGATCGAAAGAAGCTACGGAAAGTTGTAAAATTAGTCAAATCCATTTTGGGTACTATCCTCTGTAGTATCCAAGACATCTTCAAGGAGTGGTGCCTCAAAAAGGCGGCATCCATTATTAAGGACCCCACCACCTGGGACATGCCCTCTTCTCATTGTTACTGTCAGAAAGGAGATTCAGAAGCCTGAAGGCACACACTCAGCAATTCAGGAACAGCTTTTTCCCCCCTGCCATCCGATTTCTAAATGGTCATTGAACCCATGAGCATTACCTCATTATTTGATATGATTTCTGCTTTTGCACTATTTTTAATGTAAGTATTTAATATAAGACCACAAGACCACTGGATATAAGAGCAGAATTAGTCAATATGGTCCATCGAGTGCTTTGCCATTTCATACTGGCTGACCCAGTTTTCCTCTGAGCCCCAGTCTCCTGCCTTCTCCCTGTGTCCCTTCCTACCCTGACCAATGAAGAATCTATTGACTTCTGCCTTAAATATTCATAAAGACTTGGCCCTGTGGCAAAGAATTCCACTGATTCGCCACTCTCTGGCTAAAGAAATTCCTCCTAATCTCTGATCTAAAAGGACGCTACCCTATTCTGAGGTTGTGCCCTCTGGTCTTAGACTCTCCCACCATAGGAAACATCCTCTCCACATCCACTCTACCAAGGCCTTTCACCATTTGATAGGCTTCAATAAGGTCACTCCTCACTCTACTGAATTCTAGTGAATACAGGCCCATAGCCATCAAATGCTCTTCATATGACAAGCCATTCAAACCTGGAATCATTTTCATGAACCTCCCTCCTTTCATATATATTAACTGTAATTTACTTATTTATTTGATTTTATCAAATATTGCATTGTACTGCTGCTGCCCCACCACCCCCACCCCTCCCCACCCGGTCAGTGTTGGCATGTTCCGGGAATGGAGGTCTGTGTTGGCAGGAAGCACAAAGGCCAGTGGTTTCTTAAGTTTGCAAGTCCGCAAAACCAGAGTTTGAGGTCTGGAATTTCAGTCCTCATTAAGGGCCTTCATTCATCGTCATTGCCAAGTCCTGGGTCAATTCCAAAGATCAAGATCCAAAAGTTGATGTAAAATCCAGATCGAAGCCTGACGGCTGGAGCCCCAATTCTGCTGCTGTGTGTTTAATATGGCAGTAATATTTGAGTAATATATATATTTAGTTTGATTAAGCATTCTTTGTTTAAATGATTCATTACAGGTTATATGTATAAGTATGTGAATGGCATACCTCATTAGGCCACCACGTCACATCTGCTTGACTCACTAAAGTGAAGCAAAACAAAGAAGTTACGTCTTCCATTCTCTCCGTGTTTTTCTATAAATTAGTGTTATGTTTTGGAGTTGGAAATCATAATAGTGTTGACACGCAAGTTTTGAATGAACCCGAGACAACTACCTACCTGTTGAAGCACAGCAAGATGTTTGAGTTTAAAAAAAGCACAGTGAGAGGTTCTATTTTTAAAAAAAGCGTAGAGAGAAATTGTTGATTAAAAAAGCAGTACAGCATGTGCTTCTTTGAGAAGTGACAAAGCCAGTCAAGTTTTTAAAAAAAAGGCAGAAAACAGTCAAATTTATGGGTTCATAAACGGTGAGTACTGGGTGGTAATAATAATAAATTTTTAAAAAAGCAGAAATTGCCAGTTACATCAGAAAGATAAATGCATTCGACATCACAAGGGATAACTGGATATTGTATACTGAGCAAATTGAGCAGCATTTTAAAGCAAATGAACTAGCCAATGAGAAGTGAGTGTTAGTTTTGCTGAGTGTAATTGAGCACACAGTTTACTTAGAAGTTTGAATTTTCCAACCAAACCAGCCAAAATAGGCTTTGATGATATTGGAAATTAATGGAAGAACTTTTAGAACCCAAACCATTGTTGATTGCAGAGTTTAGGTTTCATAAGTGGAATCATAAGGAAGGGGAGTCCGTTTCAGCATACATGCCTGAATTGAGGAGACTGTTTGAGCATGAGGAAATCTGCAGATGCTGGAAATTCAAGCAACACACACAAAATGCTGGTGGAACGCAGCAGACCAGGCAGCATCTACAGGGAGAAACATAGTCGATGTTTCAGACCAAGACCCTTTGTCAGGACTAACGGAAAGAAAAGATAATAAGAGATTTGAAAGTGGGAGGGGGAGGGGGAGACCCAAAATGATAGGAGAAGACAGGAGGGGGAGGAATGAAGCTAAGAGCTGGAAAGTAGATTGGCAAAAGGGATACAAGGCTGGAGAAGGGGAAATATCATAGGACAGAAGGCCTTTGAAGAAAGAAAGGGGGAGGGGACCACCAGAGGAAGATGGAGAACAGGTAAGGGGTTATTGTGAGAGGGAAAGAGAGAGAAAGAGAGAGAAGAAATATAAATAAATAAAGATAGATCGACAGACAGATAAATAGGGATGGGGTAAGAAGGGGATGAGGGGCATTAATGGTTGGAGGAATAACACCTTCTATTCCATCTGGGTAGCCTCCAACCTGATGATGTGAACATTGACTTCTCTAACTTCCATTAATGCCCCTCCTCCCCTTCTTACCCCATTCCTATTTATTTATCTATTTATTTTATATATATATATATATATATATATATATATATATATATATATATATATATATATATATATATATTTCTTTCTCTCTTTCCCTCTCACAATAACTCCTTGCCTGTTCTTCATCTTCTTCCGGTCTTCCCCTCACCCTTCCTTTCTCTCTAGGCCTCCCATCCCATGATCCTGTCCCTTCTCTAGCTTTGTATCCCTTTTGCCAATCTACTTCCCAGCTCTTAGCTGCACCCCAGCCCCTCCTGTCTTCTCCTATCATTTCAGGTCTCCCCCTCCCCCTCCCACTTTCAAATCTCTTACTACCTCTTTTTTCCGTTAGTCATGACGAAGGGTCTCGGCCCGAAATGTCAGCTGTACTTCTCCCTATAGATGCTGCCTGGCCTGCAGTGTTCCACCAGCATTTTGTGTGTGTTGTTTGTCTGAGCATTGCTAGTTCAGTGATGGGCTCAATGATGCATTGAGAGATCATTTAGTGGAATCATAAGCATTCAAATATGGCTCCTATCTGAAGTGCAACTCACATTTAAAAGAGCAGTTGAAATTGTTGTGTCAATGGAAAGAGCAGTCAGAGATGCAATTGAATTGCAGTCAGGAATGAAAATGAGTGTGAACAAAGCTGGCCTGGTGGAACAATTTGTGTTACCGTTGTGGCTGAGACTCATGCAGACCAATCCAGACCAATGCAGATTTAAAGGCAAAACTTGCAGAAAAAGCAACTAAGTAGGACGCACACAAATAGCATGTTGGACAGACAAAAATAAATGGACCGCACAGGGAAGAATAGAGGTAAAAAGTCAAATTGCAGTTTCAGAAAGAGCACTAATCTGGAGGTTGTTATGAAAATCTGAAATTGATGAGAATGACACAGGACTGAGTAGCCTTGAGAATTACAATGTGAAAGCTACTGTAATAATAGATGAGTGATATGACTTACATCAGAAGTGAACAGCAAATTTATTAACATGGAATTGGACACTGACTTAGCTGTTTCAGTCATTCCATAATGTGAGTCTGAATGACATTTCAAAGATACTGAACTGAAGCCTGCAGATATCCAAATAAGAACTTAGGCTAGAGAGGAGGTAACTCCTGTGGGAGTGACAATAACCAACCAACCACATTGGGTTTGTAAGTGGTAAAAACAGGAGGGCCGGCATTGTGGGTTTGTGAGTCGCTGTGACAACTACACTTGGTTGGAGATCCATCCACTATCTGCATGGCCTGCGATAGAGTCAACTGAAAGTGAATTTTTGAAAAAAAGTACTAGATGATGCCACAGCAGTGTTCAAGGATGGCACTGGAAAACTTGAACAATTCAAGGGTAAAATAGTGTTAAATGAAAATGCCACACCCAAGTTCGATGGAGCTTTCTGTGTGTGCTGCGTCTGCGAGGCTGAGTCGGGCGGCGCCGTGGAAGTCCATAGTGGGGGTATTCCCTTCTGCCGCCAGCGTGTGATGGCGAGTCTGTCAGGACCCTGGGGACTTGTGGAAACTGTGGTGATTTCTTTTGAACTTATAGTCCTTTAACATCTTTGGACTATTTTTACTGTGCCCATGGTATGTTTTTTTTTATCAATTATGTTATTGTTTGCACTGTTGTAACTATGTGGTTTTGTGCAGGTCTTGTAGCTTTAGTTTTTGGTCTTGTTTAGTCTGGTGGGATTGGAGCTCCTTTCCGGGGAATGCGCTAAGATGGTAGCGCGATATTAATACACAGCAGCCTCTCCAGACTCTGGATTGGAGATTGCCAAGCGTTATGTGGATTTTCTGGTGTAGTCTGTTTTGTCATGTGTTTTTGTGATATCTTTCTGGAGGAACATTGTCTCATTTTTTAACTGCATTGCATTTGTGGTTTCTAAATGACAATAAACTGAATCTGAATCTGAAGTAGCCAGTGATCACATCTCTCTGAGCCCTTAATCCTGCAATTTATGCTCTGAAGCTCTCCAATTCACCCTTGGAATGTCCAATAACACCTTCCCCTCCGACCTATCACTCGCAATGTTAATCTGTGCTCAGTTAAACCTCGGTATTATCTTTAGCCCATTCGTTAAAAGTGTTACATTAATTCAAGATTCCTTATTTGTCACATGCACATCAAAACATACAGTGAAATGTATGGTTTGAATTAACAACCAACACATTCTGGCACCAACATAGCACGCCCACGGCAACACAGAACACGGCAAGCAACAAAACCACAAAACACGCCAATGATTCACGTTGTTAAAAAATAGATCTGTGTTTTATAAGTTCAGATTCAGGTTTATTGACATAGGGGTATATAGGCACAGTAGAAATGCCATGAAAATCAACTTTTTTGGAGTCGTAGCGGAGTATGTTACAACATGATGGTGTGATGTTATACAGCAACAGCGTCCCAGGTTCAGTCTCCGCCACTGTCCTTGAGGACTGTGTGTGTTCTCCCCGTGCAGGTCTCCTGTGGCTCCACCCCCCACATTTCATATGGGTTAGGGTCAGTAAATTTAGGGCACCTTTCGTTGGTGCCAGGTGCATGGCAACATTGACTGTGTTGGTCATTGATGCAAATGACACATTTCACTGTGTGTTGCAATATACATAGGACAAATAAGACTAATCTTTATATCTTTAAAATCATGACAAACATAAGTTAGCATAAATTTAATGTAAATTATGCACAAAAGAAGGCGGTGTGGTTAAATAGAGGTATATGCAATCATGAGGGGCATAGATAGGGTGAAAGCACACAGTCTTTTCCCCTGAGTTGGGGAATCAAGATCCAGAAAGCACAGGTTTGGGGGGAGAGAGGAGAGATTTAATAGGAACCTGAAGGGCATCTGTTTCACTCAGAGTGTGGTCAGGACATGGAATGAGCTTCCATCGGAAGTGGTTGAGGCTGGTATATGAAGGTATTTGGATAGGAAAGATTTGGACCAAATGAGGGAACATGGGATTCGTTTAATTGGG
Source organism: Hypanus sabinus (assembly GCF_030144855.1). NCBI lineage: Eukaryota > Metazoa > Chordata > Chondrichthyes > Myliobatiformes > Dasyatidae > Hypanus > Hypanus sabinus. The sequence continues at coordinate 23,962,170 of NC_082734.1, forward strand.
AATCTTGGTTGGCCAAAGGACCTATTCCTGTTCACTATTAGTCTATGACACACAACAAAATAACATAATCATTCTAGTACAAGTTTGGAGAGAGAGATAAAGAAATATAGGTTGAGGAAATGTTAGGGTTTATCAAGAACTCATGGCAATGGGGAAGAAGCTATTGTTGAACCTTGAAGTGCGAGCCTTCATGCTCCTGTACCTCCTGCCTGATGGCAGCATTGAGAAGAAGGCTCGGCCTGGATCGTGGGAGTCTCTGTTGATGGATGTCGTCTTCCCGAAACATCACCTCTTAAATGCGTGTGTAAATATTCCTTATTTATAGTAACACTTATGCAGATAAGCTGTCTATCTAGGACACAGCAACAAGCCACCAGGGAATATCTGGTACATGTGGAGAGATGTCTCAGTCCGACTAAATATCTTTAGAAAAAGAGAGAGGGAAAAGTACAACGAGATGTTCTATATTTTGCTCTCAAAGGACTGGAGGTTTTCCTCAGGATAACATTTAATCTTTGTAAGCATATTTTCATAAAACATGGCATTAATATTTTATACTTGTTCATAGTTTGCATGCCTCTGATGTAAATATGGAGCTGTAGTCTGACTCCCTGCAGCTGCTGCGCTCTCCTTCATCTGATGCTACTTAAAACTTGCTTCCTTCACTGGAGTGCGTCACGTGCCGGCTAGCACGGCGCTTTGCTGCACCTGGGATAGGGGTTTGGTCCCCGCTGTCGTCTGTAAGGAGTTGGTACATGCTCCCCAAGACCGCAATGGTTTCCTCCAGCTGCTCCGCCTCCTTCCCCGTGTTCCAAAATGTACGGGTTAACGTTAGTAAGTAGCGGACACCGGAATCCTCGGACTGTGTCGGTCGTTGCTGCAACGTAAATTCACTGTAAGTTTTGATGTTTCAATGTACTTGTGATAAATCAGGATAAAATTTAGAAATGGTCTTTCAAAGCTGTGTTGGGATTCAGTAAGCAAATATCTGCAAGCTGATAGTATTTTGAGGCAACTGAAGGTTGACGTCAAATCCGATTTACAGAGATCCAGTGTGCTTTTCCTTGCCAATTACGTAGAATGACTAATAGGAATGATGTAATCGAAATAGTGTGACAGAACTTGAAAGGGCAGCTCACAAATATGCAGTCAGCTGAAGTATAACCTGGATCCAAAAAAAATCTGCTTTATCATTACATCACAGCAGAAAGGGCTCCAAAAAAAAAATGAAGACATTTTGATGTTTAGTTACTGTCGAGGCGTAGGCAACATGGCAACAGGAGCCATATTGCTGACACAGTCTGGTTAGTATTGCACAATAATAGAAAATAATTAAAGACCCCTCCCACCTGGTCATTTGCTCTTCAACTCCTCCCATCAGGATCTTTGCAACAGGATTTGGCATCAGCCGTTAGTTGTATCAAGAAAACTGTTATCTTGCATATATTCGCATGCAGAATCCCAAAAAAGCTTCAGAAGGTCGATCAGTGTTTTAGAGGTTAGCTCTATTCGTCACATGTATTTCAAAACGGGTGCACTTCTCTCCGCTAGCCTGCAGGTCACCCTTGGGCGAGGTGTAGCACCTGCCTAGCCCCCGATCAGGGTCACGTGAAGCCATGGGAGCAGATGGTGGATGGTCATATGAGCAGCTGGCGCTTATCACAAGTCCTGGTTATGCGACCACTGACGCCAGGCAGACCATCTCTGAAGGGTATTGATAATGGTTGGGGTCACCCATCTTGTAATGACACTGCCCAGAAAATGGCAAGTCACTTCTGTAGAAGAATTTGCCAAGAACAATCATGGTCATGGATAGACCATGACTGCCGATGTCATATGACACAGCACATAGTGATGATGTCATACAACATGGCACATAGTGATAATGATGATATTGAAACATCAAAACAGACAGTGAAGTGGGTCGTTTTACATCAACAATCAACACAATCCAATGATGTTCAGGGGGCAACCAGCAAGTGTCGCCATGCTAAGCTTGAAAAACATTCAAACAAGCTAAATAACATCTCCGATCCAACAATTAGAGGATCCTTGAATGGATCTCTTCTATGATAAAGATGAACTATTCACCTCTCTCCGTCTGTTTCAACATGGCCCTTGCACCTTATTGTTGACCTGCACACCATTTTCTCTGTAACTGCACTCTGTTATTGCTCCACAACCACCATCGATAGAGCAGCACCACTGGGATGTGTGCTTAGCCCCCTACTCTACTCACTTTACACCTATGACTCTGCGGCTAAGTACAGCTCCAGTGCCATATTCAGGTTTGCTGAGGGCACCGTTGTTGTAGGCCGTATCAAAGGTGGTGATGGATCAGCAAACAGGAGGGAGGTTGAAAATGTGGCTGAGTGGTGTCATAACAACAACCTCTTGCTCAATGTCAGCATGACCAAGAGACTGATTGTAGACTTCAGGAGAGGGAAACCAGAGGTCCATGAGCCAGTGCTCGTTGGAGGAGCAGTGGTAGAGAGAGTCAGAACCTTTAAGTTCCTGGGTGTCACTATCTCAGAGGACCTGTCCTGGACCCATCATATAAATATTATTGCAAAGGAAGCACGACAGCACCTCTACTTCCGCAGGAGTCTGTGGAGATTTGGCATGGCATTAAAACCCTTGACAAACCTCTACAGATGTGTGGTGCAAAGTGTGCATTATGGCTTGGTATAGGAACACCAAGGCCTTTGACCAGAAAATCCAACAAAAGTTAATGGTTAGATCCAGTCCATCACAGGTAAAGCCCTCTCAGACATCGAGCTCATCCACATGAAACGCTGTCAGAGGAAAGTGCGACCCATCATCAAAGATCCTCACCACCCGGACCATGTTCTTTTCTCGCTGCTGCCATCAGGTAGAAGGTACAGGGGCTTCAGGACTCGCACCACCAGGTTCAAGAACAGTTACTACCCGTCAACCATCAGACTCTTCAACAAAAGGGGATAACTCGCTCATCTACTGAGATATTCTCACAACCAATGATCTCACATTAAGGACTCTTTTATCTTGTTATTTCATGCTCTCGTTATTTTTGTTATTTATTTATATTTCCACAGTTTGTTGCCTCCTATGCTCCTGTTCTTTCATTGATCCTTTTACGGTTACTATTCTATAGATTTGCCGAGTATGCCCGCAGGTAAAAGAATCTCATGGTTGTATGTGGTGATGTGTATGTACTTTGATAATAAATTTTACTTTGAAATTTGAACTTGTGGGCCAAGACTCCTCATCAGGACTGGAAAGGAAAGGGGGCAGAAATCAGAATAAGGTGGGGAGGGGAAGGGGTATACACTGGCAGGTGATTCTCTAGCCGAGGAGTTCCCCACCTGGGGTCCACGGATCCCTCACTTAGTGGTGGGGTCCGTGTGATGAGAAAGGTTAGGAACCTCCTGCTGACCTGCGTTTTGTGACGCGGTCCTACGACATCCCAACTATATGTTTTACTCTGCAGCCTTTGACGGCGAGCACGCTGTATGAACGCAAGAGACTGCCCAGATGCTGGAGATCCAGACCAATACACAAAAAAATTCTGGAGGAACTCAGCAGGTCAGGCAGCTTATCGTGAACACAAGAGGTTGTGCAGATGTTGGAAATCTACAGGGGCAAACGAGAAAAGCCGGAGGAACTCGGCAGGTGAAGTTGTAGCTATGGTGAGGAACGGACAGTCTGGAAGTACCACACTATTTTCTGTATTCTGTGATTGCTTTTGGGCAGAGACCCTCGTCAGAACTGGAAAGGAAGGGGGCAGAAGCCATATTAAGAAGGGTGGGGTGGGGAGGGGAAGGAGTACAAGCTGGCAAACGATAGGTGAGACCAGGTGAGGGGGGGAGGTGGGATAAAGTGCGAAGCTGGGAGATGATAGGTGGAAGAGGTAAAGGGGGAAAGAAGGGGGATTTAGTTATTGCATGCATATCGAAACATACAGTTTGCATTAACCACCAACATGACTCAGGGATGTCCCGGGCTCGGCTCGCAAGTGCGGCCACGCATCCTGGCGCCAGCGTAGCTTCCACAAAGTGTTTAGCAGAACAACACAAGCAGCAGCAACGGTAGCTACTAAAAAACAAGCCTACTTCCCTCCTTTCCAGCCAGCCATCCCCTCACACACACTCTCAGGCTCCAACACCAGGACAGGCCCCCTCCTGACCCCATGGACTTTCCCTTTTAATAGCCATTGCCGTCACCAATAAATAAGTTCACAGGGATCCCTGATATCCAGCAGCAATGGCATGATTGCGTTAACCTGAAAACTAATTAACGTTAAAGAATTTTCACCGACAACAAGCCAGGAAGTAATAATTGCGTTTTTAATTAACCTTTATAATAATTTACAGAGTACCAATAAAAATTGACTATGTACACTGTTAAAACAGAACCAGGAACATACTTACTTAAAAATAAATGCATTTGATTTGAAATATTTATGAAAGAAAATTACAGACCAGTAGTTATTTGTTGAGACAAATATTGCCTAAAAGTATTTAAGGTTTAGTATTGTATTAAAAATGAACTCGGGCCCTTTGCATTAAGGTGTAACATTTTTAAGCTATTTTATACTAAAGTTGATTAATAAATACTTCAAATTCGGTAATTGTTTTTTTGGAGAGGGATGCAGACAATAACATTTGTAAACATACTGTAACGTTCCTCCCAATTGTTCTCAGTGAGATGGAATAACGCTCATGTCTCCCAAGTGTATAATCTTCGTTTGTTTGTCTTGAGAAAGATTCCCCAACCATGAAGGAAAACCAGCCTGGTGTGTTTCTGTCTGATGAACAAATTAAAAATAAAACACCTTGTGATTTTTCTGAGTGATAGGAAAACGGGGGGCCCTGAAACTAATCTTAACTTCACTGCAGAAAGCAAAGTTCTGGCAAATCTCGGCATCTATGGAAGGAGCTGTACAAAGTTAAAAGCTGAAAGTAAACTTATTGTCAAAGTACATGCGTGTCACCACATCCGACCCTGAGATTCGTTTTTATGAGGGCATTCTCAATAAATCCAATCACCCTAATAGAATCAATGAAAGACTGGACAACCAGAGTGTCAAAAACAACAAACTGTGCAAATACACAAAGAAAGAAAGAAGGAAAAATAATAATAAATAAATAAGCAATAAACATTAAGAACATGACACGAAGAGTCCTTGAAGGTGAGTCCATTAGTTGGGGGCAAGTGAAGTTGAGTGAAGAGAGCCTGATGGTTGAGGGGTAATAACTGTTCCTGAACCTGGCGGGATGGACCCTGAGGCTCCTGTACCTTCTTCCCGATGACAGCAGTGAGACGAGAGCATCAGCTGGGTGGAGGGGGACAGTGCAGTCAGTGTTTTGGGTCGAGACCCTTCCTCTGGTCCCTTCTGTTTCTCCATCTCCGGGTTTAGCCTCACATTCCGTTAGGCTAGGCGTGGCGTGACTCTCAGCTGCAATAGTTGCAGAGGCTGGTGACTGCCTGCACCGAGATTACATCACAATGAGACGGCAGGAAGTGAGGACCATCTTCACTCACCACAACTCGGAACTGGTTCCACAACCTACAGACTCACCTTCAAGGACTCTACGGCCCATGTCCTTAGTATTATTTATCTACCTATCTGGCGCATGGCCAAGTGGTTAAGGCATTGGTCTAGTGATTTGAAGGTCGCTAGTTCGAGCCTTGGCTGAGGCTGAGTGTGTGTCCTTGAGCAAAGCACTTAACCACACATTGCTCAGGGATGACACCGGTGCCAAGCATGGGTCCTAATGCCCTTCCCTTGGGCAACATTGGTGGCATGGAGAGGGGAGACTTGCAGCTTGGGCAACTGCTGGTCTTCCATAAAAAAACACCCTGCCCAGGCTTGTGCCCTGGAAGCTTTCCAAGGCACAAATCCATGGTCTTATCGAGACTAATGGAGGCGTACACACTATCTATTTGTCTGTCTGCCTGTTTTTGTTTTGGCTGCCACAACTTGTTTTCGTTTCTACATTAGTTGTTTGTTTATGTCTGGTTTTTCATAAATTCTATTGTATTCTTTATTTTCCCACAGATTCCTGCAAGAAAATCAATCTCAAGTATATGGTAGCATATAAACACGTTGATAATAAATTCGCCTTTGACTTTGATTTCAACCTGCACCTGTTCCACCCATGTGACCCCGCACAATCCAGCCCTCACACGACACAGAACGCTGGACGGTGCGGTGTGAGGTGAGGCTCTTTGGCCCATCGTGTCTGTGCCGAACGCAATGCTGAACTAAACTAAACCCTTCTGCCAGCACCTGGTCCGTTTCCCTCCATTCCCTGCCACAGCGTGGATCCGCCCAACAGTCTCTTCAACAATACGTTGTTGTATCTGTGTCCACTGCCACCCCTGCAGCCCGTCCCACGCACTCACCACCCTCTGTGCTAAAGAATCCTGCTCTGCACATCTCCTCGAAACTTTCCCCTTCTTGCCTTACATGCACGTTCTGTCGTATTTGATATTTCCACCCTGGGAAAAAGATACGGGCAGTCTACCCTGTCTGTACATCTCATTATCTTATAAAATTTCATCAGGTCTGCCTTTAGTCTCCTGCGCTTGAGCAAAACTTGTCCAACCTCTCCTTATAGCTTATACCCTCTGGCATGAGTATTGATTTCTCTTTCTGGTAAAAAAAATTTCACTCACCCTCCTTCTATTCCCCACTCTGGCTTCTCACCTGTCTATCACCTCCCCCTGGTGCCCCTCATCCTTCCCTCTCTCCTGTAGTCCACTCTTCTTCTATCAGATTCCTCCCTCTCCAGCCCTTTACCTTCCCTACCCACCTGGCTTCACCCATCACCTTCCAGCTACCCTCCTTTCCCTTCCCCCACTTTTTTACTCTGGTGTCTTCCCCCTTCCTTTCCACCCCGAAATGTCGACTGGTTATCCATCTCCGTAGACGCCGCCTGACCTGCTGAGTTCCCGCAGCGGCTTCTGTGTGTTGCTTCGTACCCTGAAATGCAGGCGGAATCCTGGTGGACAACATCTGCACCCTCTCCTTAGCCCCAAGTCCTTTCTGTAATGGGGCAGTCAGAGAAGTTCACACCACTCCATCACTGTGTGCTCCCTACAGAATGATGTCCTGGGTTGTCTTGTGGGAAGAAGCTTTCGGCAATCTCTGTCATTGCTTCATGAACCCGGCAACAGCACAGAGGAGGAAATTCCAAGTTTGCTGCCAATTTCAGTGTGCAGGAGCGACTAACAATCTGCTGGAGGACCTCAGTTGAGTAGCATCCGTGGGAGGAAAGGAGTTATTGACGTTTTAGGTCAAAACCCTACAGCATAACACACTCAGGCTAATGTCGTTTTAAAAGATCCTGCAGAGATACTTTCAGTGTACGGGGTGTCCAGGGAGGGGTGGCTCCTCTTGGTGAAGGGGGCTCGTCGAGTCCATTCTGGGGCAGTTCACTCACCTTTCCAGTTCACTGGACACTCACCTCTCAATTGGTCAATCGAGTAACTGTCTGAATGTGGCAGCAGCCACACCCCGGTAAAGGGCTAAACCAGGTGAGGTCGCCAGTGGCTTCATACCCCGGTGAGATAGGGAGATAAGTCCATAACACCATAAGGTATAGGAGCAGAATTTGGCACATTGAGTTTGCAACACAATTTCATCATCATTTTTTCCTCTCAACCCCGATCTCCTACTTTCTCCCTGTAATTTCTTATGCCCTGACCAATCAAGAATCTACCAACCCATGCCTTAAATTTACATAAAGACTTTTCTGTGGCAATGAATTCCACAGATTCACCACCCTCTGGCTAAAGAAATTCCTCCTCATCTCCGTTCTAAAAGGACGCCCCTCTATTCTGAGGCTGTGTTAGATTCTCCCACCATAGGAAACATCCTCTCCAAGGCCTTTCACCATTCGATAGGTTTCATGCCTGTCCTAGCATGCGAAGTGGACTGCGCAGATGAGATCTACAGTGAGATCCGATGGACAGGAGGGCGGCTCTGCAACGCTCCGTGGAGAGCGGAGAGCAGGGCTAGGAACAGAAGACGTCGTGGTCATCCGCTGGGACCATGTAAGATCCCAGTTTGTGATGCCTGTTCATACCACTGGACCCGGACGAGAGAGAGTGGAACTGTGCCAGTCCAGTGGCTTTCCCACTTTAAGAACTCTCCAGCACTGGTTTCCTGTCGTCAGACATGATGGACAACCACCGTCCGGAGGGGTTGATAGAGGAGCAGGGCTTGGAGGGATATGGACCAAATTCAGGGCACTTGGAGTAGCTGGGTAGACAACGAGGACAGCATGGACTGGTTGGGCTGAAGGGCCTGTATCACTGCTGTACTGCTCCATCACTCAGGTGCTATTGCTCTCTGACTCTCGATCACTCGGCCTCTCCAGCACGTCTTATGTTCTTACAGCTTAATTTCTTTCCCTCCGCAGATGCCGCCTGACCTGCTGAGTTTCTCAAGCAGATTGTTTGTTACTAATGAAGGGTCTCGGCTCAAAACGTCGACTCTTTATTCCTTTCCGTGAACGCTGCCTGGCCTGCTGAGTTCCTCCAGCATTCTGTGTGTGTTGCTCAAAGTTCCCAGCATCTGCCATCTCTCTGGCATCTCCACAATGCCCTGCCGGTGATAGATTCATGGGCTCATGGGTCAAGCGATGAGGGGCTAGCACAGGAAAGCTGATGATGGAACAGGCAAGATGGGCTGAATGGCCTGCTCCCTTTTTTTTACATTCTGGTTGAGAACTCAGCATGCAGCGGAGAGTATAAAAAAAAGATCTACTGCTTCATTGACTGTGTATTGACTGGCTGTACCACAGCCTGGTATGGAAACACCAATGCCCTTGAAATGGAAAGCCCTACAAAAAGGTACAGCTCAGTACATCACGGGTAAAGCCCTCCCCGCTATTGAGCACATCTACATGAAACACCATGGCAGGAAAGCAGCAATCCATCATCAGGGACCCCCACCACCCAGGATATGCTCTCAAAACTGCAGTCTATCATGTTAATCAGATTCAGTCATTCATGACACTCAACAATTCAGGAGCAGCTTCTTGTCCCCCGCCATCAGATTTCTGAATGTCCCATCAATGCTCTTTGCCCTACTTATTTAATTTTATATATATTTCTTGTCATAAAATAGTGAATTTCTTGGTGTTCACCTGGTGGAGAATCTCACCTGGTCCCTCAACACCAGCTCCATAGCAAAGAAAGCCCAGCAGCGTCTCTACTTTTTGCGAAGGCTGAAGAAAGTCCATCTCCCACGCCCCATCCTCATCACATTCTACAGGGGTTGTATTGAGAGCATCCTGAGCAGCTGCATCACTGCCTGGTTCGGAAATTGCAATGTCTCGGATCGCAAGACCCTGCAGTGGATAGTGAGGTCAGCTGAGAAAATCATCGGGGTCTCTCTTCCCGCCATCATGGACATTTACACTACTCGCTGCATTCGCAAAGCAAACAGCATTATGAAGGACCCCACGCACCCTTCATACAAACTCTTCTCCCTTCTGCCGTCTGGGAAAAGGCACTGAAGCATTCGGGCTCTCACAACCAGACTATGTAACAGTTTCTTCCCCCACGCTATCAGACTCCTCAATACCCAGAGCCTGGACTGACACCTTACTGCCCTATTGTCCTGGTTATTATTTATTGTAATGCCTGCACTGTTTTGTGCACTTTATGCTGTCCTAGGTAGGTCTGCAGTCTAGTGTAGCTTTTTTTTCTGTGTTGTTTTTTACGCAGTTCAGTCTAGTTTTTGTACTGTGTCATATAACACCATGGTCCTGAAAAACGTCATCTAATTTTTACTATGTACTGTACCAGTAGTTATGGTCGAAATGACAATAAAAGTGACTTGACTTGACTAATTTTATTATGCATGGCTCTGTACTGCTCAGGTGGCTGAGTGGAGCTGCGTCTCTACCAAAGGAGGTGTAAATACTCCTTCTCTCTGCTAGCCTGCAGGTCACCCTTGGGCAAGGTGTAGCACCTTCTTAACTCCCCTGATCAGGGTCAAGTGAAGCCATGGAGCAGGTGGTGGATGGTCGTTTGAGCAGATGGTGCAGATCACAAGTCCTGGTTATGTGACCACTGACGCCAAGCAGACAATCTCTGAAGAGTATTGATACTGGCTGGGGTCACCTGTATTGATAATGTCTGGGGAAACTGCTCAGAAGGAGGCGATGGTAAACCACTTCTACAGAAAAATCTGCCAAGAACAATCTGAGTCATAGACAGGCCATGATCGCCCACGTCATGTGACGTGGAACATAACGAACAAACTGTACTGTTGCTGCAAATTTCAAATTCTGTTCATGCTGGCCCGGGGGCTTTGACCTTCAGCCCTCGAGTTCTGAGCCCATCGAATTCAGTCATCGATCTTAGGTCTTCAGCCTGTGGTATCAACCCTAGGACCTGGTGATCACAGGATCTTGAGCTCTGGACTCACACGGATCCCCAACCCCGGGACTCGCTGAGCCGAAATCCATCGGGACTGTTGGCACAGAAGACCCCCCGACTCCAACATCTCACATTGTGGATCTCTCCGCAGGAACAAACGACTCACAGCCTTGTAAAACACTCAAAATGCTGGAGGAACTCATCAGGCCAGGCAGCATCTATGGAAGAGAGTAGACAGAGAGCATGTCCTGGGTAGTGGGGGTCCCTGATGATGGACGCGGCTTTCCTGCGACAGCGTTTCATGTAGATGTGCTCAATGGTGGGGAGAGGATGGTGGTATTGAATGCTGAGGCATAGTCAAGAGAGAGCATTCTGATGTATGAATATTTACTGTCCTGATTTTTGAAGGCTGAGTGAAGAGCCACTGAGATGCTGTGAACCTGTTGCTCGAGTAGACAAATTGGAGTGAATCTAAGTCACTGCTGAGGCAGGAGTTGATATCGGATTCAGTTTGTTATGAATGTGCAGCAACTCTGAGGGGCCGAAGGGTACAAAGTCGCCCCCTCCTTTTTGAGAATCGCAAGATCGCTGTTAATTCAGGTCTGGGACCCAGGAAATGAGAGAGAGACACACGCCGAATACACAAGGTTTGGAATGTGTCCTGGCCTCAGCGAAACGGAACCATTGATAACGGCTATTGTCTCTGGGAGACGGAATTGTGTATTGAGTACTGTACTATTCATTGAAGCCCCTCAGGGGATGACCAGAGTGGGCTGGTTGAGGGATTGCATCATCCCAACCTGATTGACACCTGAGACCCTGTGAGTAAGGATAAAAGAGGGTCTGGGGAACAACCCCTTCAGACGCACCAGGAGAAATGCTAGAAATCCTGTGACAGCGTTTAATAGCCACAGCCGGTGGGGGGCTTGTGTGCGTCCTCCCTTGCCTGGGTTGGCGGGCTCGCCATAGAAGAACGGCTTAGCTAAAGGAGAGGCCACGAGTGAATGGCCACACCAACGAGACTCCGACGGATCGAAATCATAAAAGGAATCGGCAAGTTTTTTTCTCCAAATCTCTCTCTCTCTCCAACCATTACAACCCAGCGGTCCCCAAAGGCTGCAGCCTGCATGAACTGAGTGAACTTTATATTTCCATCGGACAATACATTATCCCCAGACAACGATAGAGCTTATTTCTTATTGATTATTATTAAACCTGCACATTTAGATTTAGTATTGACAATGTATATTATCTGTATATTTGCATTGATATTATTTTTGTGTATTTTTACGAATAAATACTGTTAAAAATAGTATCATCAGACCTCACTATCTTTGCTGGTAAGTGACCCAGTTACAGGGTTCGTAACAAGATTCAGATTCAGTTTATCATCATTTAGAAACCACAGATGCAATGCAGTTAAGAAATGAGACAATGTTCCTCCAGAACGATATCACAAAAGCACATGACAACACAGGCTACAACAGCAAGTCCATATAACGTTTGGCAATCCCCGATCCAGAGTCCGGAGAGGCTGCTGCGTATTAATACCGCGCTACCATCTAGTGCGTTCCCTGGAAAGGAGCTCCAAACCCACCAGGCAAAACAAGACCAAAAGCTAAAGCTACAAGAACTGCACAAAACCGCATATTTACAACATATAGTTTCAACAGTGCAAACAATAACATAATTGATTAAAAAAAACAGACCATGGGCACAATAAAAATAGTCCAAAGATGTTAAAAGACTATAAGTTTGAAAGAAACCACCACACAGTTTTCACAAATCCTCAGGGTCCCAATAGAGTCGTAATCCCATGCTGGCGGCAGAACCCCCGCTATGGATTTCCACGGTACCGTCCGACTCAGCCTTGCAGACGCAGCACACAATGAAAGCGACTTGACCGCAGCAGACTCTGAGTCCGTCGAACCTCCGAGCCTCTGACCATTCCCTCCGGCACAGCCTCTCCGAGCACCATCCTCTGCCGAGCGCACAACGACGCCCCTGCCACCGGCCACCGGCAACGCGACCCCGAGGACTGGGGGCCTGTTCTTCCCAACAGAGACTTGGACCTCACAGCAGCAGCAGCAACGAAAAAGGTCTTCCTGGAGATTTTCAGATGTTCCTCCATGCTCCCACGTCCTTTTTCCATCCGATTATGTGTGTGTATGTGCGCTCTTAACTCCTGGTGGAGTCATTGGGACGCTGTCATGAAAAGCCTTTTTACATCCGTCTTTTTTTATGGTGATTGCTCAACGTACGGCGTGCCTTGGGCATCTGAAACCTGGCGGAGCCCATCCCTCACTAGGGGTAGTTGATACGTTTCATCACAAATCTCAGTGCTATTGAGTGATAGACGTTGAGGCAGGTCATTACGCTCTTCTTGGGCACCAATAGAGTTGAAGCCTGCTGGAAGCAGGTGGGTACCACACACTGCCAAATGAGAGGTTAAAGATCTCAGTGAAAACACACAGGTCTCTGGTATGTGGCCAGATACCCCATCTGGGCAGGATGCCTTTTGTGGGTTAACCCTCCTGAAGGCAGCCCGTATTTCAGCTTCAGAGAAGGAAGTCACTAGATCATCAAGGATGAGGGGGTTTGTGGTGGTTCCTTCACATTTTGATGGTCAAGGAGAACAAAGAAGACATTGAG